>NW_022195994.1:641478-870307 GCF_008641045.1 Pistacia vera | reverse complement strand
GGTTGTCACCAAACAACCTTGACAAGTGAGATCAGTCACTGCCTTTCAACAGAGTCGTTCAACACTATGATAGCCTTACCGTATTATCTATACCCTTACTTCAGAATAATACTGGGGCTACGGACGTTTCTAGAATGGCCACCATATGTGCTCATAGGGTTCTCACTATCAATATTTGAAACACTTGATACCCTCGTCACGGTTCTACAATTCTAAGGACATATATCAATACATATTGCAATAATAATGATTTACGCGATATAGAATAAGATGCCTTTTATTATTGTTTAATGAACATTATTACAAAGAGTCAATTCTACAATAATTGATTGGCTCTAGGGCACCTACTCCAACAGATATTGCTCTCTCATTTGGTCTTTGATAGTTGTTGCTTGCCAAAACCTCAAGCAACTCATAAGCCTCCTCTGGTGTCTTATTCTGCAAGGCTCTTCCTGATGATGCATCCACTATGGTTTACATGTTACCCATCAGTCCATTGTACAATGTTTGGACTTGAAGCCAAACTGGCAACCCATGGTATGGACATTTCCTCATCAATTCCTTGTACCTCTCCCAAGCCTCATACAATGACTCAGTTTCATCTTGTAGAAATGATGTGATATCATTTCTCAGTTTTGCTGATTTTGCTGGAAGGAAGAACTTGGTCAGGAACTTCTGTGCTAGATTATTCCATGTTGTGATGGTTCCCGATGGTAGTGCCATTAACCACCTCTTTGCTTTATCCCCCGATGAGAATGGGAATAACCTCAATCTAATGGCGTCATCTAACACTCCGTTCGACTTGAAGGTGTCACAAATTTCCAAGAAGTTTGTAATAAGCTTATTTGGATCTTCCTTCAAATCACCATTAAACCTTACCAACTACTGGATCATTTGGATGATTGCTGACTTTATCTCAAATGTGTTGGCTTGGACCGCTAGTCTCATAATGCTCGAACCACTGCCATTAACCGTGGGAACTGAGAATTCCCTTAGTGTCCTGTTTTCTGGTTTTGCCATTTCAACAACTATTTCTTCCGATTCTACCACTGTATCCCCTCTTTTTCTTCTCTCTCTGTTAAGTCGTCTGGCGGTTCTCTCAATCTCAAGATCAACAGGAACCACTGGCTAATGTCTTGCTCTTCGTATAAACTACACAGAAAGAGCAAAGGGAAATGAGATCTCAAACCAACTAAAAATAAAAACAAAAGTTAAACAGAAAATGATGAAAACAAAAATTAAAACTCCAATCTAGCTAACTATAGAAAAACTCAATGTTAACTTAAAACTAAATCCTCGGCAACGGCGCCAAAAACTTGATGCATGTTTCCTACAACATGTAAATGTAGCAATTATACTAGTCGCTCAAGTAATAGAGTGATAAGTGAGTATCGTTCCCACAAGGATTGTTCGCTAAGCACTAAGTTTCCTACCGTTCTCAAGTTGGAGCAATCGAATTCTTTTGGATTAATGGGAGCAATTTAAAATAAGACTAAAACAAAAATTGCTAAACTAAACTTTAACTATGAACGCAAAATGTAGAACACAGATAAAATCAATTCAAACAAACGAGTAGGGTTTTGACTTCATTCGGACTCTATGGGTTAAACCTAAAGAATTAAACTAAATTCATATTCACATGCATTGATTGTAAACCGAACTCTCTAAAGTGTCAAACATACCTTCTCAGGCTATGTTTTCCTACTCTTCCCTATTAACCTTCTGCACCCAACAAATTGAAAGTTAATAAATCTAAGCTCATTAAGCACAAGAATCCTATATTGATTTCATTGGTTCTTGAATCTATCTCTAGCATCCAATACTACAATGGTGATTACCCAAGAAGCCTAACATGATTCATTTCTCAATCTCATCATGTTCATCACATATAAACAGTAAATTTAGAGTTTTCACACAATCAAGCAAGTTCATATGAAAATACAATCATTCAATCAATTAACCCATGAAATTCCGAACTATAATCAAAACCCTAACCCAAAATAGGTTAGTTCATGTCTAAATCAATAATACAATTAAAAGAAATGAAAAATTCCAAGTTCAACATCATGGAAACAAGAGAAAAGGAAAAGAATCTCCCTAAATTGACGAATCCACTAGTTTCACCTCGAATCTTCACACTTTTTTAATCAAAAATCACTCAAATTCAATCTAAGAATATGTAAAAACTGTTGTCTATCCAAAAACGAACTCCCCTAACAAAAAGACTAACTTTTTCTTTTGTACCTCGCACAAAATCCTCAGAAAACGTTGAAAAGTAAAACTGTGCATTTTGAAATTCACAGACGTCACCGCGGCGATGAAGTAAATGCAAATTTTGTGCGTAACTTTCTTCGCTGCGGCGAAGAATAAGCTTCGCAGCGGCGAAGCTCCATGTGGAATTCTGAAATTCCAAAATTGCCCTCCGCTTGCCTTTTTTTGCTTGAATCTTTGATCTTCGATGCTCTCCTATGGAAACAAGCCTTCTAGTGCTCCATTTTGCTTCAGAACTCTTCCAAAATCTGAGATCTGCTTACTTCTGAGTCCAGAAACTATAAATCGCTCATTATTTGCTCCAAAATGTCCATTTTTGCCTGAAACACAAAATGTAAAGAATTAAGTAACAATTCAGGTCAAAATGAACTAAGAAGTATCTGAAATCTGACTAAAAAGTCTAATAAAAACAGTATACTCCAAGGATTATCAAATACCCCTAAACTAAAGATATGCTCGTCCCCGAGCATAAGGTATAAAAACTCATAAAAACAAAAACAACAAACCAACAAAACACAAAACACAAACACAACAAAACTGAAAAATGAACAAAGACAAAAAAGACTCAAACTCAACATACGAATTGCCTCGAAATTACACAAGTCTCAAAGGTTGTTGAAAAATTATTATTAGAAAATGTTCAACACTCCAAGAAGTTATAAGCTACATCGACTGTCTTCCTCTATCGGTCCACCGAGTAGGTGATCCCCACTTCAATCCACATTCCAGCTTCTCGGATTATTTTATGCAGAATGCAAAGTTTATCAAATGGTGGCAGACTCCATAAGCCTAAATATTGAACTACTCTCCACTAATGTGGACTAGACATAGATAAGAATCAAAAGGTCTTTATAAGCTTGTAACGCTAGGCTCGGGTAGTGGGTTCCAAGAAAAAGGATAGGAATAACAAAGTAAGAGAACTCGGTTTTCCTCATGCAAACACTAAAATCACATCAATCTCCACTTCTTCTCAACCACCAATCAAAGTGTCAACCATTTCACACGCCTCCAACTTGTATCTTTCTTATTTCTAAATTTATTTATTTATTTATTTATTTTGAAAATGAAACAATCAAATCAATTGAATTGAGGTGAACTACCTCTCTTATTCTTCTTGCACGTCTCACAACCCCTAAACTATTCTTTTAGCATATTCGCACAACTTTTCACTTTCTCTGTGTTTGCATTAGGCCCAAAATTCTCCTAAGGGTACGATAAAGTGTTTAGGGCATAAGGATCGGACAATTTTTGGCTTGCAAAGAAAAAATACAGCAATGATAATTCATAGGGCTCAAATGGGTGACTAGGGACAATTTCATTCATGGGTTGGCTAGAAGGGCTCAAACGTTCCAACAAGAATGCCTAAATCATTTCCTCAACCATGTCTAATCCTAGAATTTCGCCTCAAGCACTTCTCTACTAGGTTTTAGAGTCCACCAACATTATCAAGACTTTACCTAAGCATAAAATGAATTTAAGCATGCCGAAAAAGTGAAAATGGTGGTTGAACCACTCAACAAACCTCAATCAAAATTCAGTTAATCAAAAAAAACTTGAAGCAATGTTTAACTTTTTTCAACAATAAAAACCCAACAATCCTAGTCTCATCATGGAATTATGCAATTCATCATCGGCAACACAACAAAAACATAAACATAACTTAAACAAAATCAAAAATTTGAACAAAATCAAAAAAATTTCAAATTTTTCCTACCCCCAAACTAAAGATGACATTGTCTCCAATGTCACATTATACACAATTAGGAATAGAAAACAAAATAGAAAAAGGTGCAAGATAATTCCCTGATTAATCCGTGTAGTTAAAGTTCTGTTCAATAGTGTACACCCCAGTTCCTTGACTTTTTCCTCTATCGAAACATCTGTAAAAACAATTGAAATTGTGGTGTCCACTGTGTTAGAAAAATTCACGGACTAATATGAAAATATTACAACCCTAATCTTGTCTTAACATCAACTAGAAATTAAAACAAAAATTAAACAAACCAAAACCAAAAAGCAGCAAATTAGTTCAAAGTTTGAAATGAAATACAAAAACAACCAAACACAACGAAAAATGAAAACAAAACAAGTGTTCAGGTGCTCAATCTTCGACTTCCTCCCCTTCCTCGACGTCATCATCTTCTGAATCGGAGCCTAACCATTCATCTGAATCCCAGTCTTCCCACTAGTTTCCTGAAGTATCAATCCCAAACTTGTTACAGCAGCTCATTTGCAGATCATGTGTCTTTTGGGTCTGCTCTGCCAACCAATCTTGAAGTCACCCCATCCGTTTCAGCTCACCCATCATCTTCTACATCATCTCTCTCATTGGGGCTATTGAACCAGATGCGGTGGCAGCTGCTATGGTTCTTCTCCTCTTGGTACCTGATCTAGGCCCTTCATTTGGTGGAGATGCAAAGTGTTTGCGGAAGTAGGCTGTGTCGAGGACTGGAGCAGCATGGATCAGTGGCTCATCCTTATTGATCACGGCACAATTTAGTAAATGGAAATGACACTGAAATTGTGGCCATAGTGGGATTGAGTTGTTGCTCTGTCCAGTTTATAATTCAGGTCATTGGTCCAGTAATTGAATATATAATATCGAGACTAACCGAGGTGGACACTATTTCTATGCCTCGATCTTGTAGAGATAACGTTTCATGAAAGGATCAGATTGCAAGGTAACCATATCGTTGACAGATAGCTGCTTTGCTGAATCCGAATCTATCGGGTGGCCATGATGCCTTACTAGGGGCCAATCTTGGTCTATGTGTAGTGAGATGATTAATTGGTGTTAATGGAGATACTACACACTACCGGTATGATAAGGAGCCTACGGGTCACACACATATAAGATAATTTAAGAACCAGTTTGTAAGAAGGGTGTTTTCATCTTTTCAAGGGAAATGGTATTTTGGTAATTTCACAGTGCAATTAAATTTACTAAGGTCGTAGCCTTTATTTAATTTGTTAATTAAATTAAATATGTGAAATTATATTTAAATATGTGTTCGCATATATTTAAATAAATTATTGTTATTGTTAAATGTTAATATATGAAATATATATTAATTTAATTTAATTGAAACAACAATAATAATTAAAATTAAAATATCTTAAAGGAGCTGTTTGGATACAAGAGGTGTCTGGGTTAGAGCCCAGCCCATTCCATGATGGAATAGGGCAAAGTGTGCACTATATAAGTGCAACACTTTGTGAATTATAAAATGAATTCATTCATTCATTGAAAGATAAATATTCCAGCCCTTTTTCTTCTCTCTCACACCAGATTTCTTTTGCTTGAAGAAAATATTTCATTTGATTTTTCATCTTGGTTCTTAAAGACTAAAGAGGATCTAGCAAATCCCTCTTTAGTTCCTTGAGGTTGTCTTCGCGTGGACTACATTGGTTCGATCCTATACTTGGGTCGGTAGCGAAACCCATTCTGAGACAAATTGGAGGAGCCTCCAAACGTGGGTATGGTTTCTTAACCTTGAACTATTTTATTTCAGATTTTAATATGTTGTATAAACTATAAATTTGTGCCATGATCTTGGTTCAAAGGAACGATCTATAATGTTTAAATAATTTTTTGTTTCCGCTGCTATGTATGATCATTTCCTAACAGTGGTATCAGAGTCATCGGTACCAATTTTACAATTTATTATATGATTTATTACATGTATTTGGTTGATAACATGTTATTTTTGTTAAATCTGAAAAATCTACTGTTGAATGAAAGATTCAATTGATAAATTGGTTTAATAATGTGTTGATGAATGTTATATTGGTTGGTTGGTATCCTGGTCGAATGTTTGTGCATTCGATTTGATTTGGATTCGTGTTATTACATGAAAAATTGCAAAAACGCGAACTGTGCATTTTGGGATTTCCAGACTTCATTGCGGCGACGTACTTGCTGGAATTATTTGTCGTAGCGACGAGGCTGCTGTCCCAATTCTGTATTTTTTCGCGAAGGGATCAAACTACAGTTTTTAATAACCTATAAAGCCAATAATTATTCTGCACATATAAGAGGGTAATTAATTAATAAACCCACCCAGTTCAAAAATTGATTGTTTTTTAAATGTATGCTATGTACTTGTTTGTATATTGCATAGTGCCCGGTACATGAGCCCTATGACCTATGGTGAATGTTTTAAATTATTTTGGGTATGCATGGTTGTAAGTTTTTAAAATAGGGCAAATGTGTCCTGCCTTCCCTCCCCTTCTTGATGTACATTCTCTTCCCATCTCATTCCCTTCGAATGTAAATCGAGGTTTCTAAATTTATTGATGTAAAATTACTTTAAGATTAATTTTATTGTAAATTTAGTATGATGTTTTTGTAATGTACTTGAGGCAGAGCAAAGGAAGAGACAATCGTACTTGAAGACTCAAGATATTCATTATAGGACCCCTAGGTGATCTACCGATTCCTCTAGGCTTGAGGAAATCGGTTTTAGTTTAGCCATGCACCAGCACGTTTTAATATTTTGTTTAGAATGTATGCTAAGGTTGAATGTTCAATAAACATGCCAAACAATGTCATTCTAATGAAGATAATAAATCGGTGAGACATTAAATAATAAACCCTCAATTAAAGTATATTAAGTCACGTATGCCTTCCATAACCATGGTTTTAATCAAACCACTGTTCGTCGGAACTGTTAGTAAACAGTCCTGTATACGCAGCGGAAACAAAAAAAAATAATATAACAGGATCGTTTACATAAGCCAAGATCAAGGGTATTATTTTACAATTTATATTAAATAAAATCTGCATAAATATTCAACATGAGTTAAGAGAAACAAACGAACGTTGAAGGCTCCTCCAAATTTATCGACGAACGTTTTGCTACCGATCCAAGTGTAGGATCGAACCTGCGTAGTCCACACGAAGACAATCTTAAAAGAACCAAAGAGGGATTTGCTAGATCCTCTTTGGCTTCAAGATTAAGAAGAAAACAAAAATCAATTGAATTGATTTTTAGGCTTAAGATGTTACTGCCGTGGGAGAAGCAAAAGGGCTGCTGTGTGTATTTTGGTTTTACAAAAAAAACTCTTTATTAAAATCACACACACTTTTCCTTTTATACTTAAAAAAAATTTGCCCTAATCCCATACGGAATAGGCTTGGGCTCCAACCCAAACGCCCCATGTTGCCAAACACTCCCAATTTGATTTATTTTAATTTCCATCATTATCTCAATTAAAATCAATTAATATATATATTTAAATATATATTAACATTTAACAATAATGATAATATATTTAAATATGTGCGAACACACATTTAAACGTAATTTCACTTATTTAATTTTTCTAACAAATTAAATAAAGGCTACGACCTCAGCAAATTTAATTGCACTGTGAAATTACCAAAATACCCTTTCGCCTTAAAAGACGAAAACGCCCTTCTTTCTTCTTGCATCTTAAATTGTCTTCTATGTGTGTGACCCTTAGGCTCCTCATCATATCGGCAGTGTATAGTATTGCGATTAACACCAATTAATCGTCTCACTAATACACAGACCAAGATTGGCCCCTAGCAAGGCATCATGGCCACCCGATAGATTCGGATTCAGCAAAGTAGCTACCTGTCAACGATATGGTTACCGTGCAATTCGATCCTTTCATCATACGTTATCTCGACGAGACGAAGGCATAGAAATAGTGTCAACCTTCGGTTACTCTCGATATTATTTATTCAGTTTCTGGACCAATGACCCGTATTATAAACTGGATAGAGCAACAACTCAATCCCACTGTGGCCACAGTTTTAGTGTCATTGCCATATACTGAATTGCGCCGTGAGATAACTTTCTCCCGTACCCGGGAGTGATAAATCCTCTGTCAATCCACCATAGTCTTGATACACTCCTTGATGCAGCCAATCACCACCGTATTGACAGCTCTGAAAAGAACTGCGTTAGGCTAGTGTCAAACTACACCAATCGGTGCACAAGGCGCTCCGGTGATCTCAAGTCTAAGGATCACATGCACCACCATTCGTTAGAGGATTTGTTCCATAGACACTGGGGTTACCATCCATATGGAATCCTCTGGTGGGTCAGTCCAGTGAACTTGCTGTGGTGTAATCGCCTACAACAAACACCCATGTGTTGCACCAGGTTGTCACCAAACAACCTTGACAAGTGAGATCAGTCACTGCCTTTCGACAGGGTCGTTCAACACTATGATAGCCTTACCGTATTATCTGTGCCCTTAGTTCAGAATAATACTGGGGCTACGGACGTTTCTAGAATGGCCACCATATGTGCTCATAGGGTTCTCACTATCAAGATTTGAAACACTTGATACCCTCGTCACGGCTCTACCATTCTAAGGACATATATCAATACATATTGCAATAATAATGATTTACGCGATATAGAATAAAATGCCTTTTATTATTGATTAATAAACATTATTACAAAGAGTCAATTCCACAATAATTGATTGGCTCTAGGGCATCTACTCTAACAGTAACCTTGTTTGCCAAAGCAAAGGGTACACTTCTACCAGTGGGAGGTTAAAATTCATTGGAGTTTTTCTTAATGGTGATGGGTCGACTTAAAATGATGGTTTTGCTTGTTTGCCAAAGCGAAGGTTGATAAATGCATCATATGCATAGTAGATAAATAAACATGTTGTGTGTACGTGGTGACATGTAGTGTTCACTCTACCGATACTGAGAATCACACTTGAGGTCGATGGTTGGGGCCATTGGATTGTGTAATTGGCTTGTTGGCTTCTTCACATTTGAGGTTGATAGTAGAAGCTATCAATTGGTGTGAATTAAGTTTTTTGGCCTACCTAATCAACTCATTTTTGGCTTGTTCGCCAAAGCGAATGTTTGAAATGGGCTAGATAGGATCTCAATCCACTAGGAAAGCCAACGGGCTTTCCCGAGTTAATAGTGAGGGCTATTGACTTAAGTAAAATAGTGGGAGCATCGTTTAATAAAAGACCATATTAAATAATAATGAACTTTATAATGACTTTATCTTTTCTGTAATTGTAGATTCGCCAAAATGAGCATAATGAACCTACGACCGATAATCAAGAAAGAAAACAAGTTGGATGGATCCAATTTCTCGGACTGGTATCGTAATCTTCGGATTATACTCAAGTTGGAAAAGAAAATTGTATATCCTTGAAAAGCCATACATGGCTGAGCCTGATCTTGATGCCACTCAGGAAGTAAAGGATACTTATCAAAATTTCCTTGATGAAGTTGATGGCATTCAATGCTTGATGTTAGCATCGATGACACCAGCGCTGCAAAAGCAGGATGAGAATATGGACACTATTGCCATCATTCTATACCTCAAGAAGCTTTTCGAAGGAAATGCTCGACATAAGAGGTACAAGGTGTCGAAAGCACTGTTTGGGAGTCGTCTGACTGAGGGAGCCCAAGTTGGTCCTCATGTGCTCAAGATGATCGAGCACATAGAGAGGCTTGAGACTTTGGGATTTGAGTTGGATGCAGAATTACAAATGGATTTGATTCTGCAATCCTTGCCTGACTCTTATGCATCGTTCATAATGAACTTCAATATGAACATGATGGGGAAAACCCTGTCGGAGCATTTGAACATGCTAAGGACTGCAAAGCAAGACTTGAAGAAGTCCAAGCCTATTTTATTGGTTGCTGCCAGTAAAGGAAAGGGTAACAGCAAGGGTAGGGTTAAGGCCAAACCTAAGCCCAAGCCTAAAGGACATGTTGCTCTTGGGCCTAAGAGTGGCATAAGGAAAGGCAAAGTAGTTTGCTTCTTTTGCGGCAAGCCTGGCCACTGGAGGAAACACTGTAAGGCTTTCCTCACAAGCAAGAAGAAGTCAGATGCTATGACTTCAGGTATGTGTACGATTGAGATTAACTTCTCTTCCTCAACATCTTGGGTCATTGACACAGGATGTGGTACTCACATTTGTACTGATGTGCAGGGACTAAGGCAGAGTAGAGTGCTCGCCAAGAGAGAGGTGGACCTACGAGTTGGAAATGGAGCACATGTGGCTGCATTGGCTAAAGCGACTTACTGTTTACGTTTGCCTATAGGCTTGTTGTTGAACTACATAACTGTTATCACGTACCTTCTATTTCTAGAAATATTATTTCAGTATCCACTTTGGATAATGTAGGGTATCATTTTGAGATATCTAATGGATTGTTGTCCTTTAGTTTGAATGGTATTCTATTTGGAATTGCAAGGTCATTTAATGGATTATATGTTCTTGATTTAAACAATAAAGACATTCTCAATGTTGAAACCAAGAAAGCTAAACATAGCGATCAAAACTAGACATACCTCTGGCACTGTAGATTGGGTCATGTTAAAAAGACCTGCATTGCAAAACTTCAAAGCGATGGTGTTTTGGACCCTTTTAACTTTCAGTCATTTGAGGCATGCGAGTCATGCCTGTTAGGCAAGATGACCAAGTCTCATTTCACAGGACAAGGTGAAGGGCTATTGAGCTATTAGGCATCATCCATAGTGATGTATGTGGTCAACTAACAGTTGAGGCCAAAGGTGGATATTCATACTTCATCACATTTACTAATGATTTCAGTAGATATAGTTATGTCTACCTTATGAGACATAAATCTGAAGCCTTTGATAAATTCAAGGAATTCAGGAATGAAGTACAAAATATGTTGGACAAAAGTATTAAAGCTCTTCGGTCGAATCAAAAAGGTGAATACTTAAGCTCAGGGTTTTCTGAATACCTGAAGGAATGTGGGATAGTATCACAACTCACCCCTCCGTATACACCCCAACACAATGGAGTGTTTGAAAGGAGGAATAGGACCTTACTAGATATGGTTAGGTCCATGATGAGTTTTAGTGATTTACCTGCATTGTTCTGGGGTTATGCCCTAGAGACTGCGACTCACGTTTTGAACCGTGTGCCGTCAAAGTCTGTAGATAAGACTCCATATGAGCTATGGAGTGGGCGAAAGTCCAGCTTGTCTTATCTAAGGATTTGGGGTTGCGAAGCTTATGTTAAGAAATTGACTTCGAACAAGCTAGGCCCAAAATCCTATAAATGTATATTTGTGGGGTATCCAAAAGAGACTAAATGATACTATTTCTACCATCCAAGAGAGAGCAAAATTTTTGTTGCTCGTTCTGGTGTCTTCCTAGAAAATGAATTTTTTCTGAGAAGTACTAGTAGGAGAAAAGTAGAACTCGATGAAGTTCTAGAACCACAAATTATACTAGACGAAGGACGAGATAATGTGCCAAAGGAAGTGGCTGAGCATCATGAGGAGGTTACTCCACAACTTGTAGATCAAAGTGAACCACCTCAAGTCGCACAGGAGCTACGTAGATCTGGGAGAGTACTCCATGAGCCCGAGAGATATGGTTATCTCATGACTCAACATGTTGATGTACTAGTCTACCAAGACGATGAACCCAGAACCTATGAAGACGCTATATCAGATCTAGATTCTTTGAAATGGCTTGAAGCTATGAAATCTAAGATGGACTCCGTGTACCAGAACCAAGTATGGTCTTTGGTGGAACCTCCTAAAGGGGTAAAACCCATAGGGTGTAAATGGGTCTTCAAGAAGAAGACTGACATGGATAGCAAGGAGCATACTTTTAAGGCACGACTGGTTGCCAAAGGTTTCAAACAAATTCATGCTATTGACTATGAAGAAACTTTTTTGCTAGTTGCCATGATTAAATCCATCCAGATTATGCTTGCGATTGCTGTATATCATGACTATGAGATTTGGCAAATGGATGTCAAAACGGCTTTCCTGAACGAAAACCTTGAAGAAGATGTGTATATGACACAACCCGATGGTTTCGTTCTTGATGGGCAAGCTAATATGGTATGCAAGTTGTAGAGATCCATATATGGACTCAAGCAAGCTTCTAGGAGCTGGAACATTTGTTTTGATAAGGCCGTAAAAGAATTCCGTTTTATTAAGAACGAAGATGAGCCCTGTGTTTAAAAAAAAGTGAGTGGGAGTGCAGTGGCATTCCTAGTGTTGTATGTCGATGACATACTTCTGATTAGGAATGATGTACCGAACTTGCAGTCAGTAAAGACTTGGTTATCCAAGTGCTTCTCCATGAAGGACTTAGGGGAAGCAGCCTACATCCTTGGAATAAAGATCTATCGTGATTGATCTTTTTTTTTTCTTTGCCTAAGTTTGAGTGCATATATTGACAAAGTACTGAAAAGATTCAGTATGGAAGAATCCAAGAAGGGATTTCTTCTAATGTCACATGGTGTTTATCTCTCTAAGGAAATGTGTCTGTTAGGAAAGTACCCGGTTGCGCAGCGGAAAACAAAAATTTACAACCACGGATCGTTCCTTAGAACCCAAAATCAAGGCACATATTTTACAGTTTATGCATAATAAGAATCTGCAGAAAAATAAATCCAAATGTTTAGATTCATACCCACGTTTGGAGGCTCCACCAATGTTGTCCCTGAATGTGTTTGCTACCGATCCAAGTGTAGGATCGAACCGTAGAGGTCCACACGAAGACAATCAACAAGAACCAAGGAGGGATTTGCTAGATCCTCCTTGGCCTTAAGAAATCAAGAAGAAAAACAAAATGTTTGTTTTTCAATGGAACAGTGAAAGGGGCGTGGGAGTGAGTGTAAAAGGGGCTGTTGTGTGTGTTTTCAAAGGCAAAATCAATTAATTAATAAAACAACAAACACTATTCCTTTTATAGGCAAACCAAGTTGCCCTATTCCCACATGGAATGGGCTTGGGCTCCAACCCAAACACCCCATGTTGCCAAACACTCCCAATTTGATATTTTAATTTAATTCATCATTATCTTAATTAAAATCAATTAATATTTAATTAACATTTAACAATAATGATGATTTAATTAAATATGTGCGAACACACATTTAACCGTAATTTCACTTATTTAATTTTTTTAAAAATTAAATAATAGGCTACGACCTCAGCAAATTTAATTGCACTGTGAAATTACCAAAATACCCTTTTGCCTAAAAAGACGAAAACGCCCTTCTTTCTTCTTGGCTCTTAAATTATCTTCTATGTGTGTGACCCATAGGCTCCTCATCATACCGGTAGTGTATAGTATCGCGATTAACACCAATTAATCGTCTCACTAATACACAGACCAAGATTGGCCCCTAGCAAGGCATCATGGCCACCCGATAGATTCGGATTCAGCAAAGTAGCTACCTGTCAACGATATGGTTACCGTACAATACGATCCTTTCATCATACGTTATCTCGACGAGACGAAGGCATAGAAATAGTGTCAACCTTCGGTTACTCTCGATATTATATATTCAGTTTCTGGACCAATGACCCGTATTATAATCTGGATAGAGCAACAACTCAATCCCACTGTGGCCACAGTTTTAGTGTCATTGCCATATACTGAATTGCGCCGTGAGATAACTTCTCCCGTACCCGGGAGTGATGAATCCTTTGTCAATCCACCATAGTCTTGATACACTCCTTGATATAGCCAATCACCACCGTACTGACAGCTCTGAATAGAACTGCGTTAGGCTAGTGTCAAACTGTACCAATCGGTGCACAAGGCGCTCCGGTGATCTCAAGTCTAAGGATCACATGCACCACCATTCGTTAGAGGATTTGTTCCATAGACACTGGGGTTACCATCCATATGGAATCCTCTGGTGGGTCAGTCCAGTGAACTTGCTGCGGTATATCCGCCTACAACAAGCACCCATGTGTTGCACCAGGTTGTCACCAAACAACCTTGACAAGTGAGATCAGTCACTGCCTTTCGACAGGGTCGTTCAACACTATGATAGCCTTACCGTATTATCTGTGCCCTTACTTCAGAATAATACTGGGGCTACGGACGTTTCTAGAATGGCCACCTTATGTGCTCATAGGGTTCTCACTATCAAGAGTTGAAACACTTGATACCCTCGTCACGGTTCTACCATTCTAAGGACATATATCAATACATATTGCAATAATAATGATTTACGCGATATAGAACAAAATGCCTTTTATTATTGATTAATGAACATTATTACAAAGAGTCAATTCTACAATAATTGATTGGCTCTAGGGCATCTACTCTAACAGTGTCCTAGAACATAAGATGAGAGAGATAGGATGAAAAGGATCCCACATGCATCAGCAATTGGATCCATCATGTATGCCATGCTATGTACTCGGATTGATGTCTCATGTGCTTTGAGCACTTGTAGTAGATATCAATCGGATCCAGGTGAGCGTCACTAGATGGCTGTCAAGAACATTCTTAAGTACCTGACGAGGACCAAGGATATGTTCTTGGTTTATGGAGGGGAAGATGAGCTCACTGTAAGAGGATACAATGATACTAGTTTCCAAACGGACAAAGATGATTATCGATCGCAATTGGGGTTGTATTTTGTCTCAACAAGGGTGTAGTGAGCTGGAAAAGCTCCAAGCAGAGCACTGTAATGGACTCTACAATAGAGGTTGAGTGTATTGCATTATCAGATACGACACAGGAGGCAGTCTGGATTAAGAAGTTCGTTACTGAACTTAGAGTAGTTTCCATGATTGTTGATCCAATAGACATCTATTATGACAACAATGGAGCAATAGCTCAAGCCAGGGAACCACGGTCTCATCAGAAGTCTAGACACATACTCAGACGATTCCATCTCATTAGAGAGATAGTTGAGAGGAAAGATGTGCAGATCAGTAAAGTGCATACTGACGACAATCTCACAGATCTACTGACAAAGCCTCTGTCGCAGCAGAAGCATGAAAGGCACTTGAGATCATTTGATATTAAATACATGAATGATTGGCTATAGTGCAAGTGGGAGATTGTTAGAGTAGATGCCCTAGAGCCAATCAATTATTGTAGAATTGACTCTTTGTAATAATGTTCATTGATCAATAAAAGACATTTTATTCTATATCACGTAAATCATAAATGTATGTATTAATATATGTCCTTAGAATGGTAGAACCGTGACGAGAGTATCAAGTGTTTCAGATCTTGATAGTGAGAACCCTATGAGCACATATGGTAGCCATTCTAGAAATGTCCGTAGCCCCAATATTGTTCTAAAATAGGGGCATAGACAATACGGTAAGGCTATCATAGTGTTGAAAGACTCTGTCGAAAGACAGTGACTGATCTCACTTGTCAAGGTTGTTTGGTGACAACCTGGTGGAACACATGGGTGCTTACTATAGGCAAGTTCACTGGATTGACCCACCAGAAGATTCTATATGGATGGTAACCCCAATGTCTATGGAACAAATCCTCTAACGAATGGTGGTGTATGTGATCTTTAAACTTGAGATCACCGGAGTGCCTTGTGCACTGATTGGTGCAGTTTGGCACTAGCCTAACACAGTTCTATCCAGAGCTGTCAATATGGTAGTGATTGGCTGCATCAAGGAGTGTATCAAGACTATGGTAGATCGATAGAGGATTCATCACTCCTGGGTACAGGAGAAGTTATCTCACAGCGCAATATAGTAAATGGCAATGACACTAAAACTGTGGCCACAGTGGGATTGAGTTGTTGCTCTATCCAATTTATAATTCAAGTCATTGGTCCAGTAACTGAATACATAATATCGAGAGTAACCGAGGTTGACACTATTTCTAAGCCTCGGTCTCATCGAGATAATGTTTGATGAAAGGATTAGAATGCATGGTAACCATATCGTTGACAGGTAGCTGCTAGCTGCTTAATCTATCGGGTGGCCATGATGCTTTGCTAGGGGCCAATCTTGGTCTGTGTGTAGTGAAACGATTAATTGGTGTTAATCGTGATACTACACACTGCTAGTGTGATAAGAAGCCTACGGGTCACACACATAGAAGATAATTTAAGAACCAGTTTGTAAGAAGGGTGTTTTTGTCTTTTCAGGGGAAAGGGTATTTTGGTAATTTCACAGTGTAATTAAATTTGCTGAGGTCGTAGCCTTTATTTAATTTTTTAATTAAATTAAATAAGTGAAATTATATTTAAATATGTGTTCGCATATATTTAAATGAATTATTGTTATTGTTAAATGTTAATATATGAAATATATATATTAATTGAATTTAATTGAAATAACAATAATATTTAAAATTAAAATATCTTAAAGAGCTGTTTGGATAAAAAGGGTGTTTGGGTTGGAGCCCAAGCCCATTCTATGATGGAATAGGACAAAGTGTGCACTATATAAGTGCAACACTTTGTGAATTATAAAATGAATTCATTCATTCATTGAAAGATAAATATTCCAGCCTCTTTTCTTCTCTCTCACGCCAGATTTCTTTTGCTTGAAGAAAATATTTCATTTGATTTTTCATCTTGGTTCTTAAAGGCTAAAGAGGATCTAGCAAATCTGTCTTTAGTTCCTTGAGGTTGTCTTCGTGTGGACTACATTGGTTCGATCCTATACTTGGGTCGGTAGCGAAACCTATTCCGAGACAAATTGGAGGAGCCTCCAAACGTGGGTATGGTTTCTTAACCTTGAACTGTTTTATTGCAGATTTTAATATGTTGTATAAACTATAAATTTGTGCCCTGATCTTGATTCAAAGGAACGAGCTATAATGTTTAAATAATTTTTTTGTTTCCGCTGCCATGTATGATCGTTTCCTAACATAAGTGTGGAGGAATTTGATGAGAATTCAAAATGTCATATTTTTCCCCCTTAATGTCTAGTCTTTTATACTTATTTGGTGCCTAAATGTACTCATTATTATTTTATTTTGATTTAGTATGCAAATGGAGGTGTTAAATGCAAAACGAAACTAATTAGGTGATTTCGGACAGTTTCGACACTGCTTCGTAATATGGACATAACTCTCTCATCCGAGCTCAGATTGAGGTGATTCAAAATTCTTGGAACCCTAAGAAAGAGATCTACAACTTTCATGTTTTGAGTTTGGAGAGATACTCACTGTATCAAGGCTGGAATTGGGCTTCAAGTTGACGCACCTACACTGCTAATGTTCTGGAACATTCTGTCTTATCATGCAATTCAAATGTGCAGTTTACTATTGAAAGTTTTGAAGATCTGGTGCATGAAAGTTACAGTTGGAAACACCACTTTCCTTGTTATATTAGGACTTTATTTATTTTTAATTAATCAGATTTGGATAAATGTTATTTTAGGATAAAGCTTAGAATATTTTTTAGGAGATTGAGTAGAATTCAAAGACTTGAATTGGATATTTTTAAGAGGGGGAGAGAGATCAGAGGGAGACTGCACACGCCTCTCCTACCCTTCTTCTTCTTCATCTCCTTTTGAGTTTTCACGATGGCCATGAGCAGCTAAATTTTCATAACTTGGTCGAAGGAAACAGAGGCCTCAGAATCAATAAAACTGTGAGATCTAATATGTTTTTAGTGTTCAATATATGCTTTGAGTATTGGATGTTCTTCTATGCCTATTTTCATGATTGTCTCATTTAATTACTAGGAAGCCTACTAGTTTATTATTTGTTGCAATCTATCACTAAATTAGATATCAAATCCGTAATTGTTTTATCCCTCTAATTTGTGAGTAACTAAGATTTAAGAATTTGCTGTGTCAGGAATTATTAAATCTTAAGAAGAATGCTCAACTAAATTAAATACAATTGCATGTGTTTGTGTTGTTCAGCTTCATCGATCCCTCTAGTTCTTAAGGCTGCTTCTAGATTAAACCTTTAGCACTTGTCTTGGGTTGTTTAGTAGTAAGATTAATTAGATCGCTTGTTTCCTAATTAACTGCAACTAAGGAGAGATAGGAAAATAGTTCTAATGGTGAATATTCAAAGTATGAATTGATATATACTTGCTTCGATGATCAGTTGTAAAATTCCGATGGTGGATGTTGACTTAGACCAAGGTTTGTTCTTTTGATTGATTTCGATAATTTAATTTGAATTGTCCCTTAGTTGTTTTTTCCTGAAATTGTTTTCGTTATACTCAAATCCCCCCGATCCTTGTTCACGTAGCATAAAACTAGGCTAGCCACTCTCCGTGGGAACGATCCTTACTCTTCGAAACGGGTACTCGGACTGCTCCTAATTCCACCAAAAATCCTACCGTGACCAGTACTGCCAAAAATTTTGTTTTTTTTGAAAAATAACAACAACGAAATCAGAACACAAGAACAAAAAAAAATTAAACTAGAATCACTCCTCGGCAATGACTCCAAAATCTGGTGTGCTGTCATAGGCACCCAAAATTAAAACCTAAAAACACATGTAGTTGTGTGAGTCAGGATCATTCCCATGAAGAGTGTCTAGCCAAACTTAATGTTACGTGAACCAATATGGGGGGGGGGGGGGGGGGGGGGTTGAGTTAAACAAAACAATTTCAGAAACAACAATTCAAATTAATTAATCAATCAAATAAAAAACACCTTGTCTCAGTCAACATCCACCATCAGAATCTTACAACTGATCATCGATGCAAAAATAAATCAATTCATACTTTGAATATTCACCATTGGAACTATTTTCCTATCTCTCCTTAGTTGTAATTAATTAAGAAACAAGTGATCTAATTAACCTTACTACTAAACAACTCTAGACAAGCACTAAAGATTTAATCTAGTGGCAGCCTTAAGACCTAGAGAGATCGATGAAGCTAAACAACACAAACTCAAGTGGTTGTATTTAATTTAGTTGAATGTTCATCTTAAGACTTAATAATTTCTGATGCAGCAAATTCTTATACCCTAATTGCTTCACAAGTTAAAGATTTGATATCTAACTTAGCAGTAGATTGCAACAAATAATAAACTAGTAGGCCTCCTAGTAATTAAACACAACAATCATGACAATATGCATAGAAGAACATCCAATACTCAAAATATAAATTGAACACTAAAAACAGATAGATCTTGCAGTTTTATTGATTCCGAGGTCTCTGTTTCCTTCGACCAAGTTATGAAAGTTTAGCCGCTCATGGCTATGAAAAACTCAAAAGAAAAACGAATTCCCCTAGAGAGAAGAGAGAGGCGTGTGTGATATGTGTAATCCCTAATCTGATCTCTCTCGCCTTAGCAAAATCCAATTCAAGTATTTGAATTCTACTTAATCTCCTAAAAAATATTCTAAGCTTTATCCTAAAATAACATTAATACTTATCAGATTCTGATTAATTGAAAATAAAATAAAGTCTTAAAATAATATAGGAAAGTGGTGTGTCCAGCTGTAAATTGTGTGCAACAGGTCTTCAAAACGTCCAATAATAAACTGCCTCATTGACTTGTATGATAGGGCAGGATGTTCCAGAACGTCAGCAGTACAGATGCGCCAACTTCAAGCCCGATTACAACCTTGATCCAGTGAGTATCTCTCCAAACTCAAAACATGAAAGTTGTAGATCTCTTTCTTAGCGTTCCAATCACTTTGAATCATCTCAATTGGAGCTTGGATGAGAGAGTTATGCCCATATTACAAAACAATGTCGAAACTGTCCGAATTCACTTAATTAGTTCCGTTTTGCAATTAACGCCTCCATTTGCATCTTAAAACAAAATAGAATAATAATGAGTAAATTTAGGCAGCAAATAAGTATAAAAGACTAGACATTAAGGGGGTAAATATGACATTTTGCATTCTCATCACACTACTACATGTATTCTGAGATTTTAATTCTGGTTGCCTGCGATAACACATCATAAATCAATTACCTTTCTTTGCCTAGATCCAAGTATAGATTATATCGTTTACATGTTTATAAACAAAAATCTGTATAAAGTAAATCCATTCAAGGATTAGAATACTTACGTACGTTTGGAGGGTCCTTCGAATAACTATGATTTCGGACATGAACACTATTCACGGTATTGTTCATCGTATGGTTAACGGTATGCTCACAGTCACTATTCACTGTCTACTATTCACTGTTACTGTTTACTGCCTGCTGTTCATGGTTATTGTTCACCATCTACTATTCACGTGATTTTTTTGTCAAAGCGATCCAAAATAGGATCGTACTCACGGAAGTCCACACGAAGATAATCCACAGAACCCTTGGTTATTTTGCTATAACAATCAAGGGCTTCAAGAATCAAGAAAGAAGAATAAGAAAAGTTTTCTTCTTGAGGGAGAGAAAGAGAGGGTGGCTAGGGTTTTAATTGAATGAATAATTCTCTTATGTTTTAATTTTAAGTTGCACTTATATAGTGCAATAATTAAAACCCTATTCTACTTAGGAATAGCCATGGGCTCCAACCCTAGTTCACACTTGCAACCAAACACACCCTTTATGGTATTTTAATTAATTAATTATTATTATAACTAAAATCAATTAATATATAACAATATATTAATATTTAATTAATAATAATAATTCATTTAAATATATACAGAGATATATTTAAATATAATCTTACTAATTTAATTTTAATATTAAAATTAAATGCAGGCAGCAACCTCAGCAAATTTAATTGCACTATGGATTACCAAAATACCCTTTCATCCTAAACGAAGAAAATGCCCTTCTCACAAATTGATTCTTAAATTATCTTCTAAGTGTGTGACTTGTAGGCTCCTCATCATATCGGCAGTGTGTAGTATTGCTATTAACACCAATTAATCGTCTCACTACACATAGAGCAAGATTGGCCCCTAGCAAGGCATCATGGCCACCCGATAGATTCGGATTCAGTAAAACCGCAGCCTGTCAACGCTTTGGTTACCGTGCAATCAAATCATTTCATAACTTTTATCTCATCAAGACTAAGGTACAGATATAGTGTCAACCTCAGATATCCTCTACATGTTTATATTCAGTTACTGGACCAATGACAGGAATATTAAATTGGATTGAGCATTAACTCAATCCCACTGTGGCCACAGATTTAGTGTCATTGCCATTTACTGAATTACCCAGTGAAATAACTTCTCCCGTACCCAGGAGTGATGAATCTTTTGTCAATCCACCATAATCTCGATACACTTCTGAATGTAGCCAATCACTACCGTATTGATAGCTCTGAATAGAACTACATTAGGCTAGTGTCAAACTACACCAATTGGTGCACAAGGCACTCCGGTGATCTCAAGTCTAAGGATCACATACACCACCATCCGTTAGATGATTTATTCCATAGACACTGGGGTTACCATCCATATGGAATCCTCTGGTGGGTCTGTCTAGTGAACTTGCCTCTAGCAAGCACCCATACGTTGCACCAGGTTGTTGGCAAACAATCTTGACAAGTGAGATCAGTCACTGCCTTTCAACAGGGTCGTTCAACACTATGATAGCCTTACTGTATTATCTGTGTCCTTGGTCAAAATAATAATGGGGCAACAGACGTTTCTAGAATGGCCACCATATGTGATCATAGGGTTCTCACTATCAAGATTTGAAACACTTGATACCCTCGTCACGGTTCTACCATCCTAAGGACATATATCATTACATACACTATATAGAAGAATATGCCTTTTATTGATAAATAAACATTTATTACAAAATCAATTTTACAATAATTGATTGGTTCTAGGGCACCTACCCTAACATCTACTTTGTCTTAGTCCTTGTACATCAATACAAATGTGAGTACCACATCCTATGTCAATGACCCAAGATGTTGAAGGGAAGAAGTTAATCTTAATCATGTACATACCTGAAGTTGAAGCATCTAGCTTCTTCTTGCTTGCAAAGAAAGCCTTGTAGTGTTTCCTCTAATGGCCAAGCTTGCCACAATAAAAGCAGACTATCTTCCCACCTTTTCCAATGCCACCCTCAGGCTTAAGAGCATCATGTCCTTTGGGTTTGGACTTGGGATAAACCTTGGCCTTTCCTTTACTCTTACCCTTGCCTTTACTAGTAACAACCAGTAAAACAAGTTTAGGCTTCTTCAAGTCCTGTTTCGCAGTCCTCAGCATATTTAAGAGCTCTAACATGGACTTCACCATCATGTTCATATTGAAGTTCATTATGAAAGGTGAATAAGAATCAGGCAGTGACTGCAAAATTAAGTCACATTGCAATTTTTCATTAACAACAAAACCCAAAGTCTCAAGCCTTTTTATGTACCTAATCACCTTGAGCACATGAGGACCAACTTGGGCTTTCTTGGCCATTCGGCTCTTAAATAGTGCCTTTGACACCTCATACCATGTGCATCCATATTCTCATGCTATTTTTGCAGCTTAGATGTCATTAATGCGAGAATAATGCCTTGAACATTATCAACATCATCAAGGAACTTTTGATAAGTATCCTTAGCTTCCTATGTGGCATCAGGTGTAGGCTCAACCGAATAAGGCTTATCAAGGACATACAATTTCTTTTCAGACTTAAGTACAATTCGAAGATTTCGATACCAATCTGATAAATTGGATCCATCTAGCCTATTGTCTTTCTCGATTATTGGTCACAATGATAGGTTAGTATTGGTCATTTTAATGAATCTACAAGTGCAGAAAAACAAATGTTATTATAATATTTATTATTGTTTAACAAGGTTTTTTATAAAATAATTGCTCCCACTATTTTCCTCAAGTTAATAGCCTTCACTATTAACTAGAGAAAGCCCGTTGGCTTTCCTAGTAGACCGAGATCCCATCTAGCCCATTTCAAAACTTCGCTTTAGTGAACAAGCCAAAATGGGTGGATTGGGTAGGTCAACAAACTTAATTCACACCAGTGATAGCTCTTACTACCAATCTCAAATGCGAAATAAGCCAACAAACTAATCACACAATTCAATGGTCAAAACCATTTTCCTCAAGTGTGATTCTCAATATCCGTAGAGTGGACACTACATATCACCATGTACACATAACAAGTGTACTTCTCTACTATGCCTATGATGTGTTTATCAACATTCGCTTTGGCGAACAAGCAAAACACATTATTTAAGTCAACCCATCACCATTAAATGCTCATATATATATTTCATAACTTTGACATGCTAAAAGTTTTACCCTTTAATTTGATTAAAGTGTTTTATGTAGGAAGTATGTGTAAATGTTGCAAGTGTTTAGTGGTGGAAATTTTAATGGCATAGAGTTATAGAGTTTATTAATTCATATGATAAATTGGATTATGTGATATGCATGATGATGGTAATATTTTGCATGATATTTAATTTGATTAAATTATCTTATAAATCATCATTATGGGGCCATTTCGATGGGGTTGATATTATATAACAGGGGTAATATATGTTAAATTGAGTAGATAACCATGTTTGGTTGTTTTGTAAAAAACCATTCCGGAAAAAAAAAAGTCCATCAGTGCCAATTTGGGGGTAAATTGCTTGGAATAATATTACCTAAGGGGAGGCTGTTATTAAAACATTCTTCTAGTAATCCAAATTTCTATCCAATCTTGCCCCAAAACAGTGGACAATGTGGACGAAAATATTCTTTGTTTTGTTAATAATTACAAAACAGCCAATTTGCACAAGCAGACAGATTTGTCCTCAATTTTTTAATTTTCTAGACAAAATTGCCCTGGTTATTATCATTATTTTCATAAATGCCACGAAATATTGGGGTACCCATATTATCCTCACATATTTGCATATTGTGGCCAATGTGCCCTTGGACTTTAATAAAACTACAATATAAAAGGAAAAAAAAATTTGAACCCTAAACATTTCGATCTCCTTCTGCCCTAAACCTCTATCACTGCCACTGTAGTCTTCTTCTTCTCGATCTCGTTCACCAGTTCGTCAGTCCGATCACCATTTCTAGTAAGTCCCTCGCCCTCTTTCCATTGTATGGTTCGTGATTTTTTTGGATTGCATTTGTAACCCTAACTTTTCCATTTTGTAGCTACCGTTGGTCTACCATCTCCGCCGCAGCAACCTCAGGTCTTTGTCTCCATTTGTTTGCTCCCAATAGCACTCCAATCACGATTTTCAGTAAGTTTCTCGCTTTTTTTTTACTGTACGATGATTATTAAATTGATATGGTTGCTTTGTTTCACTTTTGAGAGGGTAAAATTGCCCTGCAATAATTGATTTTATCCTAAAATCAAATGAAAAGAGTTCGAAATGCCATTAGGTTGCTTGTTTAATGTCTTTATTTGTTGTTGTGTAGTGGTCCGTGAGATATGAAATACTATTGAGCATGAGAATCTGATTTCATTGGTTAAGATAATCAAAATAAATGTCTGAGCATTCATATATGTTTCTTATCTTATAGTTTTCCTCTAGTTTTTTCGTAAATTGTTTTACTCAATTATAGATTGAAGTAGGGTAGCTACAAGTTACAAGTTATAGGAAAATATCATCAACATTCCTACATGAAAAAAATTCCAATTATCTAGATATTGGATTTTAACTTCCAAAATGGTGAGTAGTTGAAAGAATACAGAGCATGTGATAATAGAAATTTACCCAACAACGACAGAAATGAATCCAGAATAACTTTCTCACCTAACCTACAATAATGAATAGCAATTAACATCAAGATGTATGTTACAAAGACAAGAAAAGCTCTAAGCAAAACAAATTGCCATCACAGACCTTCCATATTTGCAAGCTATTCTTTCAACTGAAGATTGTTTCAGTGAATCTTGAAATATAATTTGTACCAGGTGATAAATGAAGCAATTTTTTTGCAACTTCAGATATCTACCCTAGATTTTTTTATTTATTTATTAATAGAAACATATCTACCCTATCTATGGCTTTTGCTATATCACAAGTCATCAACTAAAAAACAAAGGTCTCATTTTATGACGCAACAGGTTAAACAAACTGTCATCTATAAAATCACATTCAAGCACCACAAACATGTGTGTCTGCATGAACATATTGGACATTTTCACTTTTTAGCCTTACTTGTGCATGTCCACCCAGTTCACTCCTGATTTCATTGCTTTTATGACGGCATTGTGAGCTTCAAGAACAGCCTGCATAAGATGAAACTTGTACTACAATAAGCTTAATACTATACATCATTTGCATTGTCTGACTCTACAAAGTGCAAACAAGTGGAAGTTAGACAAAATAAATTCTGCATTGTTATGTTTAACATACATTTTTTGATAGAAATGTCAAAACATTTTAAGACAAATTAGAATGATAAAGGTATTGCAATAGCAGTGCTCGTCCTATTTCATAAATATAAAGTTAAAGTAAACTTATAGAATCCAATTGGTTAGCAACAACATAAAAGATTATACCAATTGAATTGCTAAAGAAGACAGTTTTGAGGGATTGGTGTGAATTTTTTATGATGTTTATGTTGGTTTGTGTGACGGATTTTGAATTTTGATGTATGGGACATTAAGAATTTTTTGAGTTTTCGAGGTGAATTTTGGTTTGTGTGGTGAGATTATTAAATTCTAATGTTCATGTTGTTTTCATTGAAATTCAGTTTGATTTCTTTCATATAAGATTGCATGTTATTGGTTTGAGGACTTGTACATGCTTGATTGACTTTATTATGCTTTGATACATGAATTATGTGAAACAACTATGGCTCGTTTAACAGTCAGGCAGAAGATGCACTTGGTTGCCCTTTTAGTCTTCGATTTGGACATGTTGGAAACCACGTACACCATGCTTGTCCTTCTTGGATTGGCTAATGTACTTAATATACGGGGTAGACGTAGGGTTGGTATATCATATGCTAGTGATTCTACGTCTGGGTTTAAGGTTAGGTCATTGAAACTGCACACCATGCTTTTCCAGAGTGATGGTTATGTTTTGAGAGCTGTAGGATGAATAGGGTTCTATTTGACAAATTATGTAATTTACTTACTATACATGGCAACTTAAAATCAATTTGTCATTCATCCGTAGAAGACTTAATAGGGACTTTTCTTCACATCCTTGCCCACAACCAGAAGACCATAGTCATGAAAAGTCAAATGTGCAAATCTACTAAGACGGTAAGCCACAATTTTCACTTAATGTTGAGCAATGTGTTAAGGTTGCATACCTTGTTGTTTAAAAAACCAAAGCCCATTCCCAAAAACTCAACCAATGACAAGAGGAAATGGTTCAAGGTGTAGTCTATTACTCAGTTTAGGATGCATAATTCAGTAGCTTATTAAAATTAGAGTTAGTGTTTTGTCTAAAATATTTTTCTTGTTCTATGTTAGAACTATTTGGGAGCTTTAGATGGAACATACATAAAGGTTCACATGCCTGCTGACGATATACATAGGTATTGGTCAAGGAAAAATGAAATCGCAACAAATGTCCTTGGTATATGCATACCAAACATGAAGTTTATATATATCCTCCCTAGGTGGTAAGGTTTCGCTACAAATAGTTGAGTTCTTAGGGATGTCATTACTAGGAGAAGTGGATTAAAGGTCCCCCAAGGTAATATAACAAAATAAATAGCATTTTTAATGTTAGGGTCTACCATAATAGTACACGTATTAATTGTTATTGACTTGTAATGGATTATTTTAGAGCAATACTATTTATGTGATGCTGGATACACTAATGGTGAAGGGTTTTTGGCCCCTTATCGAGGACAAAGATATCATTTGAGTGAAGGGCAGCAAGGTCACCAACCAGTATCACCGCAAGAATTTTTCAACATGAAACACTCTTAAGCAAGAAATTGTATTGAGCAACGTTTTGGCATCCTGAAACCTCGATGGGAATATTGAAGGACAAATCTTACTACCCGTAAAAACTCAATGTAGAATCATTATTGCATGTTGTCTTGTTTGGAAATGATCAAGTCATGGCAGTGGAAAACAAAAATTATTTACAACATGGATCGTTCCTTAGAACCAAGATCAGGGCATAAATTTATAGTTTATACATTATATTAGAATTTGCAGAAAATTCAGTCTAAAGTTAAGAAATCATACGCACGTTTGGAAACTCCTCCAACTTGTCTCTGAACGGGTTTCGCTATCGATCAAAGAGTAGGATTGAACCAATGTAGTCCACACGAAGATAACCCCAAGGAATTAAAGAGGGATTTGCTAGATCCCCTTTAGCCATAAGAACCAAGAACAAATCAAGCAAATTTTGTTTCAAGCAAAAAGGCAATCTAGCGTGGGAGAGAAAAGGGGGCTGGAGGTTTTTCTTTTGAATGAAATGAAATTAATTAAATAATTTCACAAAGTGTTGCACATATATAATGCACACTATGCCCTATTCCATCATGGAATGGGCTTGGGCACCAACCCAAACAACCCCTATGTCCAAACAACCCAATTTAGATATTATTATTATTATTATTATTATTATTATTATTATTAATATTATTATTATTATTATTATTATTATTATTATTATTATTATTATTATTATTATATATTAACATTTAACAATAACAATAATTCATTTAAATATATGCGAACACATATTTAAATATAATTTCACTTATTTAATTTTTATTAACAAATTAAAATAAAGGCTACAACCTCAGCAAATTTAATTGCACTGTGAAATACCAAAATACTCTTTCTCTTAAAAAGACGAAAACGCCCTCTTATAAATTGGCCTTAAATTATCTTCTAGTGTGTGACCCGTAGGCTCCTAACATACCAATGTGTGTAGTATCGTGATTGACACAAATTAATGTCTCATTACACACAGACCAAGATTGGCCCCTAGCAAGGACCATGGTCACCGATAGATTCAGATTCAGCGAAACAGCTACCGTAAATGATATGATTACCGTACAATTCCACCTTCATCATCCGTTATCTCAACGAGACCGAGGCATAGAAATAGTGTCAACCTCAGTTACTCTCGAATGTATGTATTCAGTTACTAGACCAATGATCGGATTATAAGCTGGATAAAGCAACTACTCAATCCACTGTGGCCACAGTTTTAGCATCATTACTATTGACTGAATTATGCCGTGAGGTAACTTCCCCCGTACTCGGGAGTGTTGAATCTCTGTCGATCCACCATAGTCATGATACACTCCTTGATGCAACAATCACTATCGTATGACAGCTTTAAATAGAACTGCGTTGGGTAGTCAAACTACACCAATCGGTGCACAAGGCGCTCCAGTGATCTCAAGTCTAAGGATCACATGCACACACCATTTGTAAAGGACTTGTTCCATAGGCACTAGGGTTACCATCCATATGGAATCCTCTGTGGGTTAGTCTAGTGAACTTGCCTACAGCAAGCACCATGTGTTGCACCACTGGTCACCAAAAAACCTTGACAAGTGGATCAGTCATGCCTTTCACAGGGTCGTTCAACACTATGATAGCCTTACCGTTTATCTGTGCCCATACTTTAGAATATACTGGGGTACGAACGTTTCTAGAATAGCCCATATGTGCTCATAGGGTTCTCCCTATCAAGATTTGAAACACTTGATACCCTTGTCATGATTCTACCATTCTAAGGACAATTCAATACATACAATAAAGATTTACGCGATATAGAATAAAATGTCTTTTATTGATCAATGAACATTATTACAAAGAGTCAATTCTACAAATAATTGATTGGCTTTAGGGCACCGACTCTAACAATCTCCCATTTACACTATAGCCAATCATTCATGTATTTAATACCAAATGATTCAAGTGCCTTTCATGCTTCTGCTATGCTTCTGCTGCGACAGAGGGTTTTTTTATTGGATCTGCGAGATTGTCGTCAGTATGTACTTTACTGATCTGCACATCTTTCCTCTCAACTATTTCTCGAGAGATAGATCATCTGAGTATGTGTCTGGACTTCTGATGAGACTGTGGTTCCCTGGCTGAGCTATGCCCATTGTTGTCACAATAGATGTCTATTGGATCAACAACTTGAGATTAAGCTGGCAATGTTGATTGTTGATTATAGATATATTGTGACAACAATGGAGCAATCGCTCAAGCTAGGGAACACGGTCTCATCAGAAGTCCAGACACATACTCAGACGATTCCATCTCATCAGAGAGATAGTTGAGAGGAAAGAGTGTAGATTAGTAAAGTGCATACTGACGACAATCTCGTAGATCCACTGACAAAGCCTCGTCGGAGCAGAGAAGCATGAAAGGCACTTGAGATCATTTGGTATTAATACATGAATGATTGGCTATAGTGCAAGTGGGAGATTGTTAGAGTAGATGCCCTAGAGCCAATCAATTATGTAGAATGACTCTTTGTAATAATGTTCATTAATCAATAATAAAAGGCATTTTATTTATATCACATAAATCTATTATAGCAATATGTATTGATATATGTCCTTAGAATGATGGAACCGTGACGAGGGTATCAAGTGTTTCAAATCTTGATAGTGAGAACCCTATGAGCGCATATGGTGGCCATTCTAGAAACGTCGTAGCCCCAGTATTATTCTGAAGTAAGGGCACAGATAATACGGTAAGGCTACATAGTGTTGAACGACCCTGTCGAAAGGCAGTGACTGATCTCACTGTCAAGGTTGTTTGGTGACAACCTGGTGCAACAATGGGAGCTTGTTGTAGGCGGATATACCGCAACAAGTTCATTGGACTGACCCACCAGAGGATTCCATATGGATGGTAACCCCAGTGTCTATGGAACAAATCCTCTAACGAATGGTGGTGCATGTGATCCTTAGACTTGAGATCACCGGAGCGCTTGTGCATCGATTGGTACAGTTTGACACTAGCCAACGCAGTTCTATTCAGAGCTGTCAGTACGGTGGTGATGGCTTATATCAAGGAGTGTATCAAGACTATGGTGGATTGACAGAGGATTCATCATTCCCAGGTACGGGAGAAGTTATCTCACGGCACAATTCAGTGTATGGCAATGACACTGAAACTGTGGCCACAGTGGGATTGAGTTGCTGCTCTATCCAGATTATAACGGGTCATTGGTCCAGAAACTGATATATAATATCGAGAGAACCGAAGGTTGACACTATTTCTATGCCTTCGTCTCGTCGAGATAACGTATGATGAAAGGATCGAATTGTACGGTAACCATATCGTTGACAGGTAGTACTTTGTGAATCCGAATCTATCGGGTGGCCATGATGCCTTGCTAGGGGCCAATCTTGGTCTGTGTATTAGTGAGATGATTAATTGGTGTTAATCATGATACTATACCATACCGGTATGATGAGGAGCTATGGGTCCCACACATAGAAGATAATTTAAGAGCCAGAAGAAAGAAGGGCGTTTTCGTCTTTTTAGGCGAAAGGGTATTTTGGTAATTTCACAGTGCAATTAAATTTGCTGAGGTCGTAGCCTTTTATTTAATCGTTTAAAAATAAATAAGTGAAATTACGGTTAAATGTGTGTTCGCACATATTAATTAAATCATCATTATGTGTAAATGTTAATTAAATATTAATGATTTTAATTGAAATAATGATGAATAAATTAAAATATCTATTTGGAGTGTTTGGCAAATTTGGGGCTGTTTGGGTTGTAGCCCAAGCCCATTCCATATGGGAATAGGGCAACTAAAATAAGACTATAAAAGGAAAAGGTTTTAGTTGGAAAAGGTGTGTGTTATTTTATTCATTCTTCAATTTTGAAAAAGAGAAAAAAAAAACTCCAGCCAAAACTCTCCCACGCCACTTTTACTGTTCCATTGAAAACAAACACTTTTGTTTTCTTTGATTTCTTAAGGCCAAGGAGGATCTAGCAAATCCCTCCTTGGTTCTTGTTGATTGTTTCGTGTGGACCTTACGGTTCGATCTACACTTGGATCGGTAGCAAACACGTTCAGAGACAATATTGGTGGAGCCTCCAAACGTGGGTATGAATCTAAACCTTTGGATTTATTTTCTGCAGATTCTTATAAAATATAAACTGTAATTTTTTATGCCCTGATTTTGGGTTCTAAGGAACGATCCATGGTTGTAATTATTTGTTTTTCCGCTGCGCAACCGGGTCGTTCCTAACAGATGGTATTAGCCAGAGTGCAACCACAATGGAGATTAAATTTGATGAAGGAAGTGGTGAGAAAGGAGGTGGTGAAACTCTTAGATGCGGGGTTATTTATCTATTTCCGACAGTCATGGGTGAGCCCAGTACGAGTGGTTCCGAAGAGGGAGGTACGCGGTGTAAGGAATGAAAGTAACGAGTTGATACCAACTAGGACGGTGCAGGGCTGGAGAGTGTCAACCTCAGTTACTCTCGTATGTATGGGGATGCGGGCATGCGGGGTTTTACAAATGTCAAAGTGGTCCGAAGTTTCTTGGGGCATGCGGGTTTTACAAATGCTTCATCAAGGATTTTCTAAGATTTCTAAGCCCCTTTGCAATCTGTTGAATAAAGATGTTGTTTTTTACTTTAATGATGATTGCATGCATGCCTTTCTAACTCTAAAAAATTATTAGTATTGCACCTATTATTGCAGTTCCCGATTGGGGCTGCCATTTAAAATAATAGTGATGCTAGTGATTTTGCTCTAGGGGTAGTTTTAGGACAGAGGAAAATCAAAGTGTTGCATGTAATTTAGTATGCTAGCAAAACACTCATTGATGCAAAATTGAATTACACCACCACTGAAAAAGAATTGTTGGTAGTAGTTTTTGTTTTGACAAGTTTCGTTATATTGTTAGGGGCAAAGTTGATTCTACACAGACCATTCAGCACTCAGGCACTATTGGCAAAGCAAGAAGCAAAACCTCGGCTGATAAGATGGATTTTACTACTTCAGGAGTTTGAGTTGGAAAATTGAGTAAGAAGGGGTCGTGAAAATGTTGTGGCAGATCACTTGTCAAGGATTGAGAGACCAATCAAGGGAACTGAGGAGGAAATCCCAATTAGAGAACATTTTCGGATGAGAAACGATAAGAGTGGATGAATCACCATGGTATGCTGATTTTGCAAAATTATCTATCATTAAGGGTACTCCCAGTGATATGACATACCAACAAAAGAGAAAATTCTTCTCAGATTTGAAGTATTATTTTTGGGAAGAGTCATTTCTTTACAGACATTGTGTGATCAAATGATACGGAGATGGTCCGAAGGAGGAGATGGAAAGCATTCTACGGCATTGCACGAGAAGGAAGTAGGTGGGCATTTTGGAGGAGCTAGGACAGCAGCCAAGGTTTACAATCGGGGTTCTATTGGCCAACCCTCTTTAAGGATTCCTTCTGGATGATTCAAGAGTGTGACCAATGTCAACAGATGGGTAATTTTTCAAAAAGAGATGAGATGCTGTTGAACAAACATCCTGGGGGTGAGCTTTTGATTTGTGGAGGATTGATTCATAGGTCCCTTCCCAAGTTCTTTTGGGAACACATATATTTTGGGGGCGGTGGACTACGTGTGGAAGTGCGTAGAAGTAGTTACATTACCAACAATAAGTTAGGGTAGTGATTAGGTTTGTGAGAAAGAATATTTTCTCAAGTTGGGGTACCACGGGCAATCATTAGTGATGGAGGATCCCACTTTTGCAATAGGCAAATGGATGCACTGGAGTAAGTATGGAGTGGACATAGGGTTGCAACACCTTACCCTCCACAAACGAGCGGGCAAGTAGAAATTTCTAACAGAGAACTAAGGGATTCTAGAAAAGACAGTAATGCATCTAGGAAGGATTGGTCAAGGAAACTGGATGATGCATTATAGGCCTATCGAACTGCCTTTAAGACTCCGATGGTATGTCTCCATTTAGGATGGTCTATGGGAAAGCATGTACTTACCGGTTGAACTCGAGCATAAAGCGCACTGGGCAGTCAAGCAGCTAAACATGATTGAAAGCTGCTGGAGAAGAAAGGATGCTGACTTTGAACGAACTCGATGAGTTTCACTCGAAGCATATGAAAATGCCCGGATTTATAAGGAGAAGACAAAAAGGTGGCATGACAAGCATATCCGGAAGAAGGATTTTGAAGTGGGACAGAAGGTGTTGTTTTTCAATTCTAGACTTAGGTTTTTTCTTGGAAAACTTAAGTCTAGATGATCCGGAACATTCATAGTGACAAGATTCACCCATACAGAGCGGTGGAAGTGGCACATGAAGAAAAGGGCACCTTTACGATAAATGGACAGAGATTGAAGCCTTGCATAGATGGGATGCTGAGTGCAAATCAATCCCAACGGCTTGACATTTCGACATGAAAGACATAGGAGAGTCGAGCTATCGACTATAAACAAGCGCTTCTTGGAGGCAACCTAGGTGTTTTTAATTATTTGTTTTTCATTTTGTTGTTTGAATTCATGATGAGTTTGTTTGAATTTTAATCGGTATGTTTTTGGGTGTTCAGGTGAAATTTTCAGTGAAGGAAATGACACAAAATGCTCAGACTTCGCCGGGGCGAATATGTATTCTCTCCGCGGTGAAGCACTTTGTAGAAAAAATGTTTTTGAAAGTCGCAAACTTCGCCGGGCGAAGATGTATTCTTCACCACGGCGAAGCAACCTAGAAAACATGTTAGCTCCTAGAAGTTTTCGCCCCAGCGAAGAAATTGTCTTCGTCGTGGCGAAGAATGTGGGACTAAATTTGACTAAGGCATTTCGCCACGGCGAAGATTGTTCTTCGCAGGGGCGAAGTAGTAAGAGAATAAAAACGTGTACGCTCTGTAAGTTTTCACCGCGGCGAAGAATTTTCCTTGCCACAGTGAAACTGGGTTTCTTTTTTTTGGGTTCTTTAAAGATGAACTCACCGCGGCGAAGTTGTTTCTTCGCCGCAGCGACGGTGGTTTTCTATAAATACCCACTTTTCTTTTCATTCTTCACGCGACTTTCAATCCACTTGAGAGAAAAAATTTCAAACTTTAATCCTTTGCCTTCCCAGTGTTTACCCAACCAAATTTCTTGCTCCTTAACCCTCCTAAACACCAAAACAACTCATTTCACAACAATTTTCACAAAAATTTCACAAAATTTTTGGATCAAGAATTTGGGGTTTTTCAATCTAGGCTATTTCTGGCTGAATTTGTGGCGAATAATCCTTCATATTGGTAAGTTCTCAAGTACCCAAAGCTTTTATCGCACAATTTCAAGTTTTAAATTGTAGATCTGAAAAATTTGGTTGTGTTGAGTTGTGGAATTGGGTGATTGTGAGTTTTGATTTGTTGAGGAAGGATTGTTTGGATGTTGTGTGACTTGGAGGAGTGTGGGTTTTGAGTTTTGAATTGTTTAGGTTGAATTAAAAAAAAAAAATTAGTTGGGGGTCGAAGTGCGAATTTTGGAAGTTTTGTCAATTGTTACAGGATGAATTGGTTTGTGTAAGACCTTAGGCTTGAATTTTGGGGTGCATTTTTGGAGTTGAACTATAATTTTAGAGAAAATGCCGGTCAAAGCCAAGCATCAATACAAGGGCAAGGAAAAGAAAGAAAGTGGATGACCGCTTCATGAGTGAGGAGGCCCGGCAAAGATATGAAGAGGCTATCAAAAGAAAGAATAAGGGCTTTGTCCCTGAGCGCGGGTTGACCGCGAGTCAGGCCTTAGAATGGAGTCGAGGGAGACAGTGGGAAGTGTTTTTGAGTGCTCGCACAGCCAACTGTAGAGCCACTTGTGAGGGAGTTTTATGCCAACCTCCCGGATTGTGATGAGGGTATGGCATTTGTGAGAGGGGTTAACGTGCCGTTTTCGGAAAAGGTGATCAATGAGTTCTATAAACTGCTAGGATTTTTCGGGATGATTATGCGAGTTTTAAGAGGTCAAGTTAGACGATAATATCATTCTTCGATCATTGCAAAACCGGGTGCAACTTGGGCAGTGTCGAAGAAACAAAAGAAAACCCTCAAGGGAATAGATTTAACACGATGGCTCAACTGTGGCAGTATTTTGTTAGTGCGAAGATGTGCCGGAAATGCAATATAGCACAGTAACTAAAGAGAAGGCCGTATTGCTTTACTCCATTGCCACAGGAAAGACTATTGATGTGGGAGATATTGTCTGGAACAGCATTAAGCATGTTCCAAACAAGGCGAACAAGTTACGATTTTCCGCATCTCATTACAGCTTTGTGCATTCAAGCTAGAGCCAAGGTTAATGATGTGAGCAACGTATTCATGCTGCCCCAGTCCTAGATACAGATTTTTCAAAAACTCTTATCGTCAAGCAGCTGAACAACCAAGAACGGGGACAAAATGGCAGAGAACCACACAAGGCCCTGCACCTCTCAGCTCACAGCTACACAGAAAGAGATGATGCAACAGATGATGGGCATGATGAAACGTTTGACAAAACGGCAGGATTGGTTGGCTGAACAGAACCAGATGATGTATGATATGCAGAAGAGCAGTTTTGGCAAACTCAGTGTTGACACACAGAATTCCAATGGGTGATTGGGACTCAGATGAGTGGATTGGCTCCGAGGAAGAATAGGAAAATGAGGAAGTGAGGAAGATGAGGGAGGAGAAGAATGAGCACCGTAGCACCGTTTTTGTTTTTCTTTATTTTATTTTGTTTTAGTTGAATTGGTTTTCTTTGAAACATTAAATCAGTTTATATTTTTGGTTTTGGATTGCGTAGTTGTTTTAGTTGTTTTCTTTAATTTGTAGTTGTTGCAAGACGAGATTAGGTTGTAATATTTTCAAGTTAGTTTGTGAATTTTTGCTAACATAAGGGACACCACAGTTTCAATTGTTTTGACAAATTCTGGGTGATGAAAAGTCCAAGACGAGTGTGCATGTGGAGCGACACTTCACGGATTAACCAGGGAGCTTTCTCATACCTTTGTTATTTTTTATTTTCTATTCCTGATTTATGCGTAATGGAACATTGGGAACAATGTCATATTTATTTGGGGGTAGGAAATAGAAATAAAGCCTAGTTTAAGGGTATACTGGCTGGAAACCAGAACCCGCCTAAAAACTGCCTAGCAGTACTTGGCAACCTCGGTATAACAATGCCACGTGACCTTAAATGAAAAAAAAAAAAAAAAAAAAACTTTAGTTATTTTTCTTTAGTTTGATTGTTTTTGCCGATGATGAATTGCATAATCAATGATGAGAATAGGGGTGTTTGCAATTTTATTGTTGAGAAATGTTAAGCATTGCTTCAAGTTTATGTTATTGACTGGGTTTTCATTGAGGTTTGTTGAGTGGTTCAGCCACAATTTTCATTTATTTCGGCATGCTTAGATTCATTTTATGCGATTAGGTAAAGTTTGATAATGTTGGTGGACTTTAAAACCTAGTAGAGAAGTGCTTGAGGCGAAATTCTAGGATTAGACATGGTTGAGGAAATGATTTAGGCATTCTTTTTGAACGTTTGATCCTTTTTAGCCGACCCATGAATGAAATTGTCCCTAGTCACCCATTTGAGCCACATGAATTTTATTGCTTTATTTTTCTTGGAAAACAACAAAATTGCCCAATCCTTATACCCTAAACACTTTATCGTACCCTTAGGAGAATTCGGTCCTAATGCAAACACAAGGAATAGAAAGAGTTGTACGAATAAGCCAAAAGAATAGTTTGGGGGTTGGGAGAAGAGAATAAAAAACAAAAGAGGTAGTTCACCTCAATTCAATTGAATTGTTTTATTTTCATAAAAAAAACAAAAAAAAAAAAAAAAACACGATTCTGCCTAGTTTAAGGGTATACCGGCTGGAAACCAGAACCCGCCTTAAAAACTGCCTAGCAGTACTTGGCAACCTCTGGTATAACAATGTCACATTTACCTTAAATGCATTTCCCCTGTTGCATGGTATCCGAAATAAGAAAGATACACGTTAAGGGATGTGAATTAGTGGACATTTTGATTGGTGGTTGAGAAGAAGTGGAGTCGATTTGATGTTAGTTTTTGCATTAGGAAAACCGAGTTTTCTTACTTTGTTATTCCTATCCTTTTTCTTGGAATCCACTACTTGAGCCTAACGTTACAAGCTTTTAAAGACCTTTTGATTCTTATCTTTGTCTAGTCCTCATTAGTGGAGAGTAGTTCTATGTGTGCTCCATTTCCAACTCATAGGTCCACCTCTCCCTTGGCAAGTACTTTACTCTGCCTTAGTCCCTGCACATCAGTATAAATATGAGTACCACATCCTGTGTCAATGACCCAAGATGTTCTGGGAGAGAAGTTAATCTCAATCATAAATATACCTGAAGTCGTAGCATCTGACTTCTTCTTGCTTACGAGGAAAGCCTTGCAGTGTTTCCTCCAATGACCAGGCTTGCCACAATAGAAGCAGACTACTTTGCCCTTCCCTATGCCACTCTCAAGCCTAAGAGCACCCTGTAATTTGGGCTTGGGCTTGGGTTTGGCCTTGGCCTTACCCTTGTCGTTCCCCTTTCGTTTACTGGTAGCAACCAGTAAAACAGGCTTAGACTTCTTCTAGTCCTGCTCTGCAGTCCTCAGCATGTTCAAAAGCTCTAACAGAGTTTTCACCATCGTGTTCATATTGAAGTTCATCATGAACGGTGCATAAGAGTTAGGCAAGGATTGCAGAACCAAATCCATTTGTACTTCTGCATCCAACTCAAATCCCAAAGTCTCAAGCCTCTTTATGTGCTCGATCATCTCGAGCACATGAGGACCAACTTGGGCTTTCTCAATCAGACGACCTCCAAATAGTGTTTTTGACACCTTGTACCTCTCATATTGAGCATTCCATTCAAAAAGCTCCTTGAGGTGTAGAATAATAGCAGCAGCTTCCATATTCATATGCTGTTTTTGCAACACTGGTGTCATCGATGCTAACATCAAGCATTGAACGCCATCAGCATCATCAAGGAACTTTTGGTAAGTGTCCTTTACTTCCTGAATGGCATTAGGATCAATTTTAGCCATGTATGGCTTTTCAAGGATGTACAATTTCTTTTTCGACTTGAGTTTAATCCGAAGATTACTATACCAGTCTGAGAAATTGGATCCATCCAACCTGTTTTCTTTCTCGATTATCAATCGCAGGTTCATAATGCTCATTTTGGTGAATCTACAATTGCAGAAAAGATAAAGTCATTATAAAGTTCATTATTATTTAATATGGTCTTTTATTAAATGATGCTCCCGCTATTTACTCAAGTCAATAGCCCTCACTATTAACTCGGGAAATCCTGTTGACGTTCCTAGTGGACTGAGATCCCAATTGGCCCATTTCAAACCTTCGCTTTGGCGAACAAGCCAAAATGGGTTGATTAGGTAGGCCTACAAACTTAATCCACACCAGTTGATAGCTCCTACTATCAACCTCAAATGTGAAGAAGCCAACAAGCCAATCACACAATCCAATGGCCCCAACCATCAACCTCAAGTGTGATTTTCAGTATCGATAGAGTGAACACTACATGTCACCACGTACACACAACATGTGTATTTCTCTACTATGCATATGACGCGTTTATCAACCTTCGCTTTGGCAAACAAGCAAAACCATCATTTTAAGTCGACCCATCACCATTAAGGAAAACTCCAATGAATTTTAACCTCCCGCTGGTAAAAGTGTACCCTTTGCTTTGGCAAACAAGGTTCCGACGAACAGTGGTTTGATTAAAACCATGGTGATGGAAGGCATACGTAACTTAATATACTTTTAATTGAAGGGTTATTATTTAATGTCTCACCAAATTATTATCTTTGTTAGAATGACATTGTTTTGGCATGTTATTTAACATTCAACCTTAGCATGCATTCTAAAGAAAATATTAAAACGTGCCGATACATGGCCCAACTAAAACCGATTTCCTCGAACCTAGAGGAATCGGTAGGTCACCTAGGGGTCTTGCAATAAAATCTTGAGTCTTCAAGTATGATTGTCTCTTCCTTGGTCCGTCTTCAAGCACATTGCAAAAACATCATTCTAAATTTTTAGTGAGAATAATTATACAAAATTCTTTACATCAATAAATTTAGAAACCTCAATTTACATTCGAGGGGAATGAGATGAGAAAAGAATGTACATCGAGAAGGGAAGAAAGGCAGGACACACAGGCCCTATTTAATAAATTACAACCATACATACCCAAAAATTTTAAAACATTCACCATAGGTCTAAAGCTCATGTACCGGGCACCATGCAATATACAAACAAGTACATGGCATACATTTCAAAAACAATCAATTTATTTTTTTTTGAATTGGGTGGGTGAATTATTAATTACCCCTTGACAATTTGCAGTTCTACATATGGTCCAAAAGTTTTAAAACTTTTCACTTTGACCCCTGTGCACTTGAAAGTGTGCTCGCTACGACGATGGTTTAGATCGTTGTAGCGTGCGCTGATTTGCGTCGCGTACATGCACCACATGCGATCGCCGCGACGATGGGTTATATCACCGCACCGAGCGTTGATTTTCGTCAGCGCGCACCTTAGACTGCGATTGCCATGACAATTAGTTATATTGCCACAGCGAGAGCTAATATTCAATCAGTGATCACACTAAGGATGATCATCGCGGCGATGGGTTATATCACCGTGTCGAGCACTGATTTTTGTAATTAGGAAGTACGCCAAACAACGCACACTGCGGCAATGGGTTATATCGCTGTGGCGAGTGTACACTGATCTGTAGCACCAGATCAATTCAACCAGCCACCAAAAATACGCCAAACGGATTTTGTAATCAATCTTAGCTACTGATTTCAACAAAAATCCATAACCCAATATATTCCAAAATTGCATATCATCAACAAATTAAATTAATCAATTAATTGATTTCTTAAAACATGCTTTCATGGCAGATTTTGTGCAGATTCATCAAGGCAACATGTTATCAATCAAATACATGTAATCAACCATTCACAAAAACTGTAAAATCTGGTACCCTAGGCCTTGATACCACTGTTAGGAAACGATCAAGTCATTGCAGTGGAAAACAAAAATTATTTACAACATGGATCGTTCCTTAGAACCAAGATTAGGGCATAAATTTACAGTTTATACATTATATTAGAATCTGCAGAAAATTCAGTCTAGAGTTAAGAAATCATACGCACGTTTAGAGGCTCCTCCAACTTGTCTCTAAACGGGTTTCGGTACCAACCCAAGAGTAGGATTAAACCAATGTAGTCCACACGAAGATAACCTCAAAGAACTAAAGAGTGATTTGCTAGAACCTCTTTAGCCTTAAGAACCAAGAACAAATCAAGCAAATTTTGTTTCAAGCAAAAAGGCAATCTGGTGTGGGAGAGAAAAGGGGGTTACAGGTTTTTCTTTTGAACGAAATGAAATTAATTAAATAATTTCACAAAGTGTTGCACTTATATAGTGCACACTATGCCTTATTCCATCATGGAATGGGCTTGGGCACCAACCCAAACAACCCCTATGTCCAAACAGCCTCATTTAGATATTTTAATTATTATTATTATTATTATTATTATTATATCAATTAAATTCAATTAATATATATATTAACATTTAACAATAACAATAATTCATTTAAATATATGCGAACACATATTTAAATATAATTTCAATTATTTAATTTTTATTAACAAATTAAATAAAGGCTACGACCCCAGCAAATTTAATTCCACTATGAAATTACCAAAATACCCTTTCACCTAAAAGGACGAAAATGCCCTTCTTATAAACTGACTCTTAAATTATCTTCTATGCGTGTGACTCGTAGGCTCCTCATCATACCGGTAGTGAGTAGTATTGTGATTAACACCAATTAATCGTCTCACTACACACAGGCCAAGATTGGCCCCTAGCAAGGCATCATGGCCACCCGATAGATTCAGATTCAACAAAGCAGCTACCTGTCAATGATATGGTTACCGTACAATTCAATCATTTCATCATCCATTATCTCAACGAGACCGAGGCATAGAAATAGTGTCAACCTCAGTTACTCTCAATATATATGTATTCAGTTACTGGACCAATGACCGGAATTATAAACTGGATAGAGCAACAACTCAATCCCACTATGGCCATAGTTTTAGTGTCATTGCCATTTTCTAAATTACGCCGTGAGATAACTTCCCCTATACCTGGGAGTGATGAATCCTTTGTTGATCCACCATAGTCTTGATACACTCCTTGATGCAGCCAATTACTACAGTATTGACAGCTCTGAATAGAACTGCGTTGGGCTAGTGTCAAACTACACCAATCGATGCACTAGGCACTCTAGTGATCTCAAGTCTAAGGATAACAAACACTACCATTCGTTAGAGGATTTGTTCCATAGACACTGGGGTTACCATCCATATGGCATCCTCTAGTGGGTCAGTCCAGTGAACTTGCCTACAGCAAGCACCCTTGTGTTGCACCACGTTGTCATCAAACAAACTTGACAAGTGAGTTCAGTCACTGCCTTTTGATAGGGTCGTTCAACACTATGATAGCCTTACTGTATTATATGTGCCCTTACTTCAGAATAATATTGGGGCTACAGACGTTTCTAGAATGGCCACCATATGTGCTCATAGGGTTCTCACTATCAAGATTTGAAACACTTGATACCCTCGTCACGATTCTACCATTCTAAGGGCATTTATCAATACATACAATAATGATTTACGTGATATAGAATAAAATGTCTTTAATGAACATTATTACAAAGAGTCAATTCTACAATAATTTATTAGCTCTAGGGCACCTACTCTAACATGTCTTTTGCATAATTTCATAAGGTCTGAGTTGCCCATTGACCCGGTTGAAACAGAGCTACAGGAAAAGGTCAATGATGAAGGGCAAGAGGATGACGATGGAGAACTAATCAGGCACGTCAAGCCTAATGTCGCATGGACTGCATTTAGAGACAATATGGCAGTTGAAATGTTCAATACTTGGATGGCTACAAGAAATGCATGATTTTGCTAGTGCTGAGTTTATGTGTAGTGTTGTGACTTGTTAAATTTCTGTTTTTTGTTATTGGCCATGTATGAATGAACCAAAACACATATGCTTTGTTTGTGGACTTGTACTTTGAGTTACATTTGTTGTATTGTGGATGGTTGAATGTTAATTGATCCCCTTCATGTATTCTTGTTGTTGATTTACTTAAAATTATGAATATCGCGCATATTTGTGTGTGCAAAGTAAGTTGTTTACATTCAATTGCTTGGACACTCTATACATACAAAGTTCTAACCTAAATTTTTTTCCCAATATCACAAATCTACCTTTTTATTGTTCCAACAGTATGGAGAGGTCAGCAATGCAGCCCATTGACTCCAACAGGAGCATTAGCATGCATGATGATGTTATGCCTATGAAAAAGGGCAAAAAGGCAAAGGCAAAGGCTAAAGGAAGTAAGCGGCAATGGACAAAAATGGAGAACGCTGTGTTGGTGGAGTGTTTGTTGGAGTTGAAAGATCAGCCACTATGGAGAATTGAGCGAGGGTTCAAATGTGGTTTCCAAGCTGTGGTGGAAAAGATGATGTGGGGAAAGCTTCCTCATATCGGTCTGAAAGCACAATCACATATCGACTCAAGGGTCAAGATGTTGAGGAGGCAATATAATGCAATCAACGACAAGATTGAGAAAGGTAGCGGCTTTAGGTGGAATGATGAGGAGAAATGCATTACATGTACCAAGGATGTGTCCGATGACTGGGTTTGGGTAAATATGCTTGTGCTAGTTTAATTGTGTATACTTTTGTTTTCAACTTTATGTTTACATGTACTTTTACAAATGTAATATGTCTTATGACGATTGAATTTTTTGTAGAGCCATCCTTTTGCAAGAGCACTATGACATAAACTGTGGGTGAACTATGTTCCTTTGTCGCCATCTATGGCAAAGATAGGGCAAACGGAGTTGGTATGGAGAAAACCGCGGATGCTATGGAAGATTTGGATAATGAGACTGTTGACAACAATGATGAACAGATGGACATCGATGTCGATATAGATCTCATGTTAATGGGTAGACCAATGCCCCGCAGAAGGATAATGTGGTTGATTCAACTTGTCAATCGGCCATTGCCAGTCAAAGTAGAGTGGCGGTTAGCAGTAAGAGGTGAAAAAATATGCTAGAAAAATAACAGACTTGCAAGCCACATTGGGCAAGTTTGAGACTACCTTGGATGGGACTTGATGTGTGTTTACTACAACATGCAAAACTAGCAAGTGCACTAGTCGCTCAAGTAATAAAGTGATGGGTAGGATATCGTTCCCACGAGGACTGTAGCAAATCACTAAGTTTCCTAATTTTATCAAGTTGAAGTAATCGAATTCTTTGGATTGGTGGGAGCAAATTTTAATGAAAAAGAAAACAAAACTGAAATTAAACAAAGAATTAAATCTTAACTAAGAAAGCAAAATGAAACACAGAAAATCAATTCGAGTAAAACGGGTAGGGTTTTGACTTCGTTTGGACTTTTATGGGTTAAACCTAAGAGTTACACTATTTTCACATTCATGCGCGATGGTTGTAAATCGGATTCACTAATATGTTAACATACCCTCTCGGGCTATGTTTTCCTATTCATTCTTATTAACATTCCGCACCCAACAANTTTTTTTTTTTTTTTTGAATTTTTACTTACTTTTGAAATTCTCAATATTTAGAAATATCTCAAAATTTTATTCTAAATGATGTGTTATCATATTTGATTTTATTACAGCATTATAAATCATTCTTTTTTTGCGTAGGGTTATTAGTATGCTGACTTAGCGGTTGTGGTCTCGTATTTGTATTTTGCGTATATTCTAACTGCATACAACATGGTATCTTTTGTTATGTTTTTATCAAAACCATGCATGTCAAGTAATTAAATGGTAATGTCTTATGTTTACAGTTAGTATGGGAAGGTAGGGATCACTAATATGGAATGTAAAAAAATCTTAAGTTTGGTAGTAACGTATAAAATGATGTGTGGATGTCTGCGTATTGAATGTTTGTGTTGCCTTAGTGTGGTGAATGTGGTATTTTGATTTACTTATGCAAACTGACATTTAGTTCACTAGGGAAGTGCGATAAAGGTAAACTAGCATTTATAAAGTGCCAGTTCTCTAATTTTTGTTTTGTTGCCTCTTTGATATGCTTTGTTTTGTGGGTTGATATGCAGGAATGATGGAAGGACCACGACGTTGCCTAGTAGTGATGACCGAAAGCGCAAAAGTTCATGAACAATGTCAAGAAAGCCACACAGTTTGTACGGATAACAATGTGAAAGGTATTATGGTTAGATAGTTACTAGGTTAATTTGTTGTATGGTTGGGAATAATGCTTATTAACGTAGCTCATAATTGATTGATGTCCAAATGTAGGCGGGACCAGTCATTTAGTAGATGAAGAATGTCAAGAGACCCCTTCAACCTTAAAGGGTAGCAAATGCAAAGGTACCTACATTGCAACTCCTAAACCTACCAATGCATTCGGTTATGAAAGATGTTTAGAATTGGTTGGTAATGTAAATAAATGATGAACATATGTAGGTGCCAAAAATCAATGAAGGTCAAGTAGGTGATTGGTAAATAGAAAAGGGAAGGGGGGTGTTTGTTGAGTAGCAGTATGTTTGACATCCACATGGGGTACATAACTGTTTTACAATTCAAATGTTTCAGGCCATATTTACATAATATGTTTACCTCAAATGTTTAAAGGAGACAACTTATGCAATTTCACATGGCTGGACCGCATGTGGTTTTTTATGTACACAAAAGAAATTTACAAAGGGAAGGTGCTGAAGTGGATTGAGAAATTGGACATATTCTCAAGAAAATATGTTTTCATTCCTATAGTCCTTTGGTGAGTGAAGATTTTGTGTCCCTACGTATTTCTTTTTTACTTACCAAATGTGGACATCAGTTGATTTTGGTTGCTTAAGACTTGAAATTGATAATATGCATCAATTATGTTGATAGGGGTCACTAGAGTTTATTGATTTTTTGCAACTTTGGTGGAGATGTGAACTTGGAAATTAAAACTCGATGCATGGTGTTGCTTGATTCGCTTGGATCAGATAACAGAATGAAGCAGCAACCTCTGATTCGACGGTAAACTTTCATTATTTCATAATTATTTGCAAGCACATTTGAGAACATGATGAAATTGTGTTGTTGGAGATGTGGAACTGGAATGGGTTTGAAATTGTCCAACTCTAATTATACAGGTTTGTGAAGGATATTTATGAATCAGGAACAATGGCCAAACATCCAACATTGGTTGATAAAGTGCCTTTTCTGGTGCCTAAGGTGATAAAACAATCTATTGTGTTGGTGATGGTAAATATTGGTTGATATGTTCAATATTTCATGTATTTCTTGTGATCGAAAAATGCACTCACCAAGTCCCTCAACAACGAAACGACATGGATTGCAGATATTTTGTACTCTATTACATAACCAAGTTTGTGGAAGCTACCCTGGAAGATTTTTCAATCAATGACGGGCATCCTTATTTTGTAAGTACTGCAATCATTTAATTGATCGGGGTCAATTGTTTATTGTCTCTTTAATTATAATATGTGGGTTGTTGTTGTTAATTTTTATTCTTAATAGATGACGCAGGATTTGTTTACCCTTACTAAATTTACAACCTTCTGTGACAAACTGTTGTGCGAAGTTGAGTAGCTTAGGCTGCGTTTGATTCATTTATGTATGACTATTGTGTATTGAGTATGGCGTACTTTGTATTTGCGGCTGTCAGATTGAATTCACTTTAAAAATTGCGGAGATTAAGTTCACTCTTACAACATGCAGAATTATGTATTATTTTTGGTTCACAGATTTAAAGAGCAGCATTATTGTGCTTGTACTCTATTTATTGGTACATATCCTGGATTTAGCATAATGTAAATGCACAGGTACTCCAAAATATGTGATTTTACAATTGTACTAACAATTTTCACACATAATTTTGGTCCAAAATAAGTGGAAAAAGTTAACAAAATTCCTCAAATATGGAAACTTGCATCTGAATTCCAGCAATGTTGTAAACCAAAAAAATACAATTTTTCTTTTGCCTTGAAAAAAAAAAGGTCTTCAATTGAACTAAAGTAGAAATAAACATGTAGGAACTATAATTTGGGGTAGTACACAAATCAGAGTTTTAAATTAGGTGTGAGAACTATATTAGTTTCCATAACAGGGTGAGGTATTAAATGTTTAGCCAACAAAAAATACAATAACTTTTTTTCAGAGTTTCAATAATCTATGTAAATTTGTCAATAAATGACTTAACAATAAAATACTTGGCTAAAATATAAGAAATTTTTTTTTTTTTTCGTGAATTGATCATTTGTTTTATTAACCAAACACAATAATTATTTATACCTAGTAATCATCTAAAGGACATTTTAGTAAAATGTAATCAAGACATATGCTCTTACAGCCAACCAAACAGATTAATTATTAGTACAAGTAATCATCCAAAGGGCATTATAGTAAAAGGGTATTTCAGGACATCTGTTATTACTGTCAACCAAACAATACGTCCCAATTGAACTAAGCATAATAATAATTTAAACCTGGTAATCTACAACGTACTCTTTCTTTCCGGTAATCTTATTACTAAGATTAAAAAAAATTATATGATCCAAATGCCCCCTGTATGGCATAAATTATTATTATTTTTTAATGTTAATAATTTTATTTTGAATTGTTCAAAATGATGCAATATGACATTGTGAAGTGATTTGCGTCACGAAATGATTTCTTGTAAAAGAATAAATTCCAAGCATATTACATCAAAACATGAATGAGATGACAAAAGTTTTTTATGGCAAAAATTTTGTCATGGTCGAACATGACAAAGAAGATCAAGGGAGCCAAAACAAACACATGCATGTAGTTTTCATTACATCTCATGCAATAACCATCATCCATGGATACATTATCACATTTTAACTCATCTAATCATATTAGAGCAAGATGAAAAATACATTTTCTCAAAGTATGGGGATGGCCGAATCAAGTGCATGCATCAACTTTGACCAAAAGAAATTTTAAAGCATAAAACATGCTTATTCAAACTAACAACTCATCCAATACAAAGGTATGCTTATTATCATTATTAAAATCATTCAAAGTACATGAGAATGACATGAAAAACAAACATTTACCTTTTATCTAGGTCTAGCCGAGACATGTATGTCAAGAATTGGGATGGAAAGCTCATTTTGATCCAAAACAATAACATGTAAACACAACCATGTACGATGAGCATGTAAACACATGGAATAACATGACTTTTGCTCAAAACCGACATGCGAGAAGCTTTTGTAAGATCTGATACCATTTTGAAAGATATGAAGTAGTGGTGGAAATAAGATGGCAAGCATGAAAAACAAGCATGCAAGCATATATATAGAACTTAGGAATGAGAAAACACATACATGGAACAAGTAATGGGTTATACCTTCTCCTAGTGCCAAGGTTTGACGAAGGCAAGATCCAAAAGGATGAATCCTCCACACTTTAACACCACCAAGACAAGAGAGAGAGAGAGCCAAGAGGTAGAGAGATAAGAGAAAAAAAAATTGTGTTCTAAAATTCATTTTCCTTTCACTTATATAGACTAGGGAAAAATTTTAATTACCACTTTTTATTAGCATGCCCTTATAAAAATCTTATTTTAAATGAGCCCAAGCATTTAGTAATGTAGCCCATGTCTTATTTTATTTTATCTTAACACTTTAAGATATTATAATTAAATCCAATTAATTATAAGTTAATATTTTAACCTTTAAAATGTCATGAATAATTCTATGTAATGATTTACATAGAAATTCCATTATTACCCCTAGTATGTGCTAGCCTTCTTTGGATAATCTTTTCATTATCCTCTTTCTTCTCTAACTGAACAAGGTTATTGGTGTGACCATGTAGGTCCACCATGGATTAGTTGTGAGCCAGTTTCGGATCTTTCCGAAAACTTGTTCTGAGGCCCAACGACTATGTTAGACATCTAGCAATGTGTCATAGTCACTACACCACGATGAAGAAATACTTCATTGAACCCTTTCTTAGATCATATGTGCCATGCAGATAAAGTACCTCCATTGATATAACCTGATCGAGCACAAATTCATGGAACCTCAAAATCTTAAATTAGATATTCTTTTGAATCGTCGATCAATATGTCTAGAACTTGTCATCACAAACCTACTTCTGCATGACTAATGATATACTCTGGCCAGAGGTTTTGGTTTTCAACATTTATATATGTTTGTCAAGGAACGCAGATCCGGATGGAGTCAGCGATACTCCTGATCCTATATTTTCAAGTCAATGGATCTCGTCTTGATGATCATTCGTTTCTGCATATGAACAACGCATGACCAAATAGGCTTTATCATACGAAACATGACTAGTCTCATACTTAGACACCATATGAACATACACATCTGTATCAAATCTGACCACGGTGTCTCAGGTCAAAGGACTACATTGCACACTGATATAATCAAATGATAAATCATTGACTACATGCGCTTCCAAGTGATTTGTCGTTATTCGGTCACGTTCGAAAAATAGTTCACCAATCGCTAATCCATACTAATGCCCTAGTGACATGACTATCATCGTCATCCGTACTTATATCAACTCATGATATCTTTTGAAAGCATTTAGTATACCTATTATGCAATATTGTTGCCCAAATAATATTGCTTCCGCAGGGAACCTTTTGATAAATTCATTTACTGACTAAATGAATTATCCAGACAATTCATATACATACTTTATTTTAAATGCATGACAGAATAAAGGAAGCAATTTATATATATAAATTAAAGTACTCTTTCTTTTATTATTATAAAATATTGATACAAGATAAAATGCTCTGAAACCAACAACACAAATGGTTTCTAGGGCATACACAACAGGAGGCTTGTGGATATAGCTCCGAATCACTATAAATCCTTGAGCATTTCTTTCTCTCAACTCTTTATCATTCATTGCATAGTTGTTTGGTGAACATCATTCATCTCACTTGTGCATTCATTTATTGCGTATAAGTTGATTACATTTATTGCTCTTCATTGAGTTCATTTATTGCTTATTTGGATTATCATTAACTTTCTCATACTTGGGTTGTTGAGTTTAGTCATTGAACATTGTTTTGATAAACTCATCATTTGTTTTTAACTTTCGTTGATAAGTTTTATTCCACGAATATTTTAATTGATTCCTATTCACCCATTTCTAAGAATATTAGCCATATTTAGGGTTTAATCAATTTTCTTCGCCGCAGCGAAACTCGTTTTCTATATAAATTCACCCATCCTCTCTCATTTTCACGCGATTTCAAGACCTAGCCCCTAAAACAATTTTTTCTCTCTCTCACTTCCCTACCATTTTCACTTCAAATTTGTGCACCATTTCACTATCTTACTACATTACATACTCACAAACCTTTAATTTTGCAGGATTCAAAGCATTTTGAAGCAATTTTCGCAAACCCTAGGTTTTTCCAAATTTGGGGCTTTTGCGATTTTTGGTGAAATTGGAGCAATTGAAGGTTAAAGAAGCTTGGGTTTGGTAAGATTAAGTGTTTTTTATGCAATTTTTGTGATTAATTTTTTAGTGTGATGAGAAAATTTGTTGAGATTGCATGAAATTTTTTCCTTGAGAAAGTTTGGTGCGAATTTTGGAGTTGATTTGATATTGGAGTGTTTTGGTTGTGGAAGTGATTAAGAAGTGTTTTTGATCTTATTACAGCAATTAATTGTCCTGATTTTGTGTTGTGGGACTGAGTTTTGATTTGTGCATGTACTGAATTAATTTTGGCAATTTGGGAGTGTGTTGAAGTTGGTTATTGAGAAGTGTTGGAATTTTTGTGTTTATTGCTTGAATTGTGGAGTTGTACTTGAGGAATTTTGTTGAATTTTGTAGAAGAGTGATAGGTTGAGAAGTCTGGAGTGTTGTTGTTGCTTTTCCAAATTTGTGCTATTGATTTAGTTGTGTTTTGAAAAGTTGGGAGCTGAAGTGCGAAATTACTGTTGAGTCTTTAATTTGGAGTCCATTAGTCTTTGGTTCAATTAGTGAAAATGCCTATTAAAAGAGAAAGAGGAAAGAACGTTGATAATAGGTTTGTCATGTTAGGAAACTATCTAACTCATGGTAGCGGAAAACAAATTTTTTAAAGCGTAGATTGATTCCATTAAACCAAGATCAGGGCACATATTATATAGTTTATATGTTAAATAAAAAATCTACAGTAATATGAATGATCAGAGTCAAGTTTAGATTTCATATGCATGTTTGGAGGCCACTTTAAACTTGTCTCTGAATCTTTTCGCTACCGATTCAAGAACAAGATCGAACCAGCGCTAATCCACACGAATATAACCTGAAGAACCAAAGAGGGATTTGTTAGATCCTCTTTGGTTTCAAGAATCAACTTGAATCAAAGTAAAATATGATTCAAGTGCTAAGGGGTGGCGTGAGAGTAGAGAGGAAATGGAGAGAGGGCTGCCTCCTTTCATTCAAATGAGTGAACAAATGAACTTTTGTTAATTTCTCTCAATACACGTGCACTTATATAGTGCATGTGTAAAACCCTATTCCAATAAGGAACAGGCTTGGGCTCCAACCCAAACAGCCCTTATGTCCAAACACTTCCAATCATGATATTTTATTTTTTTTATTATTATTTTAATTAAAATCAATTAATAGATTTATTAAAAGATATTAACATTTAATAATAATAATAATCCATTTAAATATATGTGTCCATATATTTAAATATAATCTCACTTATTTAATTTTAACATCAAATTAAATATAGGCAACAACCTCAACAAATTTAATTGCACTGTGAGATTACCAAAATACCTTTTTCCCCTAAAAGATGAAAACACCATTTGTACAAACTGATTCTTAAATTATCTTCTATGTGTGTGACCTGTAGGCTCATCATCATACCGGCAGTAAGTAGTATCGTGATTAACACCAATTAATTGTCTCACTACACACAGATCAAGATTGGCCCCTAGCAAGGTATCATGGCTACCCGATAGATTCAGATTCAGCGAAATAGCTACCTGTCAACGATATGGTTACTGTGCAATCAAATCTTTCATCATCTGTTATCTCATCGAGACTGAGGTATAGAAATAGTGTCAACCTCTGTTTACTCTCGATATATTTTTATTCAGTTATTGGACCAATGATTGGAATAATGGATTGGATTGAGCAACAACTCAATCCCACTGTGATCACAGATTCATTGTCATTGTCATTAACTAAACTGTGCCGTGAGATAACTTCTCCCATACTTAGGAGTCGTGAATCCTCTGTCGATCCACCATAGTCTTGACACACTCCTTGATGTAGCCAATCACTACTATATTAACAGCTCTGAATAGAACTGCGTTGGGCTAGTGTCAAACTACACCAATCGGTGCACAAGGCGCTCTAGTGATCTCAAGTCTAAGATCACATGCACCACCATTCATTAGAGGATTTGTTCCATAGACACTAGGGTTACCATCTATATGGAATCCTCTTGTAGGTCAATCTAGTGAATTGCCTACAGCAAGCACCCACGTGTTGCACCAGGTTGTCACCTAACAACCTTGACAAGTGAGATCTATCATTGCCTTTTGATAGGGTCATTCAATACTATGATAGCCTTACCATATTATTTGTGCCCTTGGTCAGAATAATATTGGGGCTACAAACGTTTCTAGAATGGCCACCACATGTGCTCATAGGGTTCTCAATATCAAGATTTGAAACACTTGATACCCTCGTCACGATTCTACTATTCTAAGGACATATATTAATACGTACAACTATGGTTTACATGATATAGTAGATAATGCCTTTTATTGATTAATAAACATTATTACAAAGATTCAATTCCACAATAATTGATTGACTCTAGGGCACCTACTCCAACAATCTTCTACTTGCACTATAGCCAATCACTCATGCAATTAACATCAAATGACCCAAGTACCCATCATGCTTCTGCTACAATAGAAACCTCAATAGTGTAATAACTCTTTCTAGCTAGTATACTTTGGGAAATATAATATGAAATCACTAAATATATCATGGAAAATATAAATGTATTTAAGTACAACATAGTGGGCCCAAAAAATTCTTTACATTAACAAAAGTATCATATACATAATATCAAAATACAGTGGACAGTAATGCCATTCCCCTCCGCTTCTAGATGTTCCATCTTACCACTTCTCACCTATTTCCTACAAAAACATTGAAAACAACGGGGTGAGCACTAGTTGCTCAGTAAGTAAATCCGCTATGCTATTCTTCCATCTTCATTGCTCATATTTTGAATTTCTTTCCTTACATCACATCTCTCTATTCTCTCTGCTTTTTCACTACTCATGATAGTTGGCATGGTATCATGCTTAAGTATGATGCAAATGCACAAATGCATAAGATATGCATTTTCTTTTCTGTTTTCTCTCTCTTTTTCTATGTTTCTTTCTTTCTTTCCTTCTATTTCTCTTCTTTCTTTCCTTCTATTTCTCTTCTTTCTTTATGTTCTTTCTTTTCTTTCTCTTCTCTCTTCTCTTTCTATTCTTTTCTTTCTTTCTTATTCTTTTCTTTCTAGTCTTTTCTTTCTTTCTTTCTTATTCTTTCCTTTCGTTCTTTCTTATTCTTTTCTTTCTTTCTTTCTTTCTTTCTTTTCTTATTCTTATTCATTGCCGATCAGACTCGGTTGAGGCATGGATTCAGAGCCCTGGCCATGTGAGTCAGTACAGTCCTCATCTACATGCATTTCTTACGGACTGTACATATTCTTCTTCTTCTTAGGCCGCTCACTAAAGGCGGCGTGCATGTGGGTATATTCTTCTGGGTATAGTTCTCATCCACATGCACTCTTACGAACTGTACAATTTCTTCTTCTTATTCTTAGGCTGCTCACTGAAGGTAGCGTGCATGTGGGAATATTCTTCTTCTTATCACTCACGGGTTCCCCATCGCAACAACCTTCTTTTCTCTTATCTTTCTTTTAGAAATTAGTGTTCAATTTCTTTTCTTTCTTTTTCTTTATTCTTTAGTGTGCTTACATGCATGTATGCATGTAGATGGACTTTCTTATTATTCTTTCTCAATTCAAATGATTAAAGGCAAGAATGCAATATGGCATGTAAACATGTCATTCTCTACAAACTCTTCTCAAGAAAATACACAAGCATAAGCGTATATGCACTTCACTTTGAAATTTCATCAAACAAGTGGTATGTACAAATAAGTACTAAATTAGCTACACTTCTAGCTCTTTTTCTAGCTACCAAAATTTAGAGCATAATTCTCTAAAACCAACTTCAAACCTGGCCAGGAAAATACACTCCATAACTCTACTCAAATTCTTCCTTAACTCAACCAAACTTCCATCAATTTCTATAAACACAATCATCACTCCTCATGATGGAATTCTAACCATGAATCATCATCAATTCCATCATCAATTCTCATTACTCAAGCATATAAATACATATAAGAATTCTCTACTCAAGTATTGCTCAAATCAAGGGCTAGGGTTGGATTTACTTACCTTGATCTTGGGTAGTTCCACACTAGAATCTCTCTCTTTGGTAGACTTCCTCTTCTTCTTAAACCCTAAGCATATAAACTATAAGAATTCAACACTTTAAAATTAATCTCACATCTTATTGCAAGAATTCTTACCTTTGGATGCTTAGAATTGAATATCTACCAAAATCCAACCAAAAATCCTCTAAATTGCCTTAGAAATTTGATGAAGAAATTGAAAGAATTTGGGAATGAAAGTGGCGTGTGAAGGGTAGAGAATGGTAGGGTTTTCATTGTTGAACCCTTAATATCTCATTTATTACTTAACTTTCCCATTTTGCCCTTGTACTTTCTATGAAATTCCATCTTTGCCCTTTAGTCAATTACAAAAATACCCTCATTTCCATTGCATTCTCCATGAAATTCTACTACTTTTCACTCCCCATACTTTCAACTAATTTTGAGTGGAATGACCTTTTTGCCCTTAAGCAAGTTTTCCCCAAATTCAGCAAAACTTCCAGAGAGTTCTTCGCCCTAGCGAAGCTACATTTTTCCACCACGAATTTGGGTAGAACGTACATTACCGCGGCGAAGTCTGCAACACTTGTCTCCAGCCAATTTTCATGCATACATCTTGGAATAAAGGCATTAAGGCATAAATAGAATTGCATACCTCAATATGGGTGTTACAAACAGTGGGTTAGTAGGTATTCTGCAAATCTGCACATTCCCTTTCTGATCGATTTCTTAGATTGGATTGAATCAACTAAGTAGTGTTTGGATTACTAGTGAGATCGTGATTCCTGAGCTACAACAATGGCTCTATTGTTATCGCAATAGAATTTTACTAGATCAGTAATGCTTGGAACCACATCAAGTTTAGTAATGAACTTCTTGATCCAAACCGCCTACATGACTGCATTAAATAATGCGATATACTTAGCATTAGTTGTAGAATCAGCTTCAGTACTCTGATTCAAGCTCTTCCAGCTCATGCAGTTCCATTGAGACAAAATATAAAACCCAAATTGTGAACTATAATCATCTTTATCCATTTGGAAAATAGAATCACTGTATCCTCTTACAATGAACTTATCTTCCCGTCCATAATCCAAGAATATATCCTTAAGCCTTTTCAAGTACTTAAGGATGTCCTTTAACACTCATCCAGTGTCACTCACTTGGATCTGATTGATATCTTCCACAAGTGCTGAATGCACATAAGACATCAATTTGAGTACATAACATATTGCTCACTTAGATCCTATTAATATCTTCTGCAAGTGTTTAATGCACATAAGATATTAGTCCGAGCATGCAATCACAGCATCGCTCACTTGGATCCAATTGATATCCCCTACAAGTGCTTGATGCACATGAGATATCAATCTGAGCATACAACATGGCATCGCTCACTTAAATTCGATTGATTTCACTACTAGTGCTTAATGCACATGAGATATCAATCTGAGCATATAACATGGTATTGCTCACTTGAATTCGATTGATATCCATTACAAGTGCTTAATGTACATGAAACATCAATCTGAGCGTACAAGATGAATCCAATTGCTGATGCATATAAGATCCTCTTCATTCTATCTCTCTCATCATGTGGTTTAAGACACATATCCTTAGAGAGATAGACACCATATGCCATCGGAAGAAATCCCTTCTTGGATTCTTCTATATTAAATATGTTAAGTACCTTGTCTATGTACTCTAACTTAGGCTAAGCAACCTACCCGATCTACTACGATAAATCTTTATTCCGAGAATGTAGGCTGTTTCTCCTAAGTCCTTCATGGAGAAGCACTTGGATAACCAAGTCTTTATCGACTGCAAGTTCGGTATATCATTCCCGATCAGAAGTATGTCATCGACATACAAGACTAAGAATGCCACTATGCTTCCACTTACCTTTTTGTAAACACAGGCCTCATCTTTCTTCTCAATAAAACTAAATTCTTTTACGGCTTATCAAAACGAATGTTCCAGCTCCTTGAAGCTTGCTTGAGTCCATATATGGACCCCTGCAACTTGCATATCTTATTAGCTTATCCATCAAGAATGAAACCATCAGGTATACACATCCTCTTCAAGGTTTCCATTCAGGAAAGTATCGATGACATTCATTTGCCAAATCTCATAGTCATTAGCTTGTCCATTGAGAATGAAACCATTGGGTTATGTCATATACACATCCTATTCAAGGTTTCCATTCAGGAAAGCTATTTTGAAATCCATATGCCTAATTTCACAATCATGATATGTAGCAATCGCAAGCATAATCCAGATGGATTTAATTATGGCAACCAGCAAAAGGTTTCTTCATAGTCAATACCATGAATTTGTTTGAAACCTTTGGCAACCAGTCATGCTTTATATGTATGCACCTGGCCATCCATGTCAGTCTTCTTCTTGAAGACCCATTTACACCCTATGGGTTTTACCCATTTAGGTGAATCTACCAGAAACCATGATCGGTTCTGGTACATGGAGTCTATCTTAGATTTTCGCTTTAAACCATTTAATAGGATCTGGTTCCGATACAACATCATCGTAGGTTCTGGGTTCATTGTCTTGGTAGACAAGTATGTCACCATGTTGTGTAACAAGAAAACCATATCAGGCTCACGGTGTACTTTCCCAGATCTACGTAGCTCTAGTGCTACCTGAGGTGGTTCACTTTGATTGACAAATTGTGGAGTAACCTCCTCGCGATGTTCAACCACCTCCTATGGCACATCTTTCCGTCCTTCGTCTAATGTATCTTGTGGTACTATAACCTCATCAAGTTCTATCTTTCTCCCACTAGTACTTCTTAGAAAAATTCCTTTTCTAGGAGGACACCAGTATGAGCGACAAAAATTTTGCGTTGTTCTGGATGGTAGAAATAGTATCCTTTGGTTTTTTCAGGATACCCTACAAATATACATATGCAGGATTTCGGGCCCAACTTGTTCGAAGCCAATTTCTTGACATAAACTTTGCAACCCCAAATCTTTAGATAAGACAAGTTGGGCTTTCGCCCACTCCATTGATTATATGGAGTCTTATCTACAGACCTTGACGGTACACAGTTTGGTACGTGAGTCGCAGTCTCTAGGGCATAACCCTAGAATTATGTAGGCAAATCATAAAAACTCATCATGGACCTAACCATTTTATGTAAGGTCCTATTTCTCCTTTTAGACACACCATTATGCTGGGGTGTATACGAAGATGTGAGTTTTAATACTATCCCACATTCCTTCATGTATGTTTAACTCAACTTGCCATAGTTGGCATAGTTGTCATTTTGAGATTATCCTTATTGTCTATCTTAAGAACATATTATTATGAAACAGTTCCATAAAGAATATTATTTACACTCAAGGACAATAATCCATTAGTAAAGTAATATTCTCATTTGCCCTATGTGGACACAGAAATATAATTTCTAGAAACTAAAGAAATATCATAATAATACACAAGTTCCAAGAAAAAAGCCCGCAGGCAAAATCAGACAATAAATCCTACAGCAAATGTAGCATCACATGCTCCATTTCCAACTGATAGGTCCACCTCTCCCTCGGTGAGCAATCTACTCAACCGTAGTTCCTGCACATAAGAACAAATGTGAGTACCACATCTTGTGTCAATGACCCAAGATATTGACACAAGATGTTGATGGGAGAAGTTAATCTCAAGAATGTACCAGACGAAAAAGTAACATTCTTCTTCATTTTTGCTAGGAAGTTCTTACAATGTTTCCTCCAATGGCTGGGATTCCCACAGTGAGGACAAACGCCCTTCCTATTTGTTCCAATTCCTTCCAACGACTTTTGAGCCCTTTCCTTCTCGCTTAAGCTGGCTTTAACCAACGTCAACGTTTTCGACATTTTCGTGCCTGACTTAGTAGCCTTTAACATATCCAGAAGCTCAGAAACGGTATTCTTCTTATCATCCTCAATAAAGTCATAGATAAATTGAGAGTAAGAATCTCGCAAAGACTGTAATATTAGGTCTATCGCTAAATCTTCAATAAGTCTGCATCCTAAAATGTCAAGCATATTCATATACTCGGTCAACTTGAGTATATGATAGTCAATTTTGACACCCTCTTCCATCTTACATCTAAATAAAGACCGAGACACCATATGCTTCTCATTTCTCTGAAGAAAATGAAGAATAAAAGCTAAATCCATTTTCTGGCACTGCTATTGCAGTAATGGTGTCATTGATGCAAGCATAATGTATCTAGTCATTTTTGCTTTTGCATCATGTGCATGCTTCACATATATATACCCAGTCTCATGGATAGAACTATTAGTAGGCTCTGGTGATAAAGTCTGCTCAATGGTGTATAATCTATTGCTTGACTGAAGTATATTATTTATACTTCTATACTAGTCAATGAAATTCTCACCATTCCATTCGTTTCCCAGTTCGATGATTTGTCGCAGTGATGATGGGAGCATATTGCTTAATATTTTTAATTGAATCTACAAGTGCAGAATAAGTAACCATTATTACAATGTTTATTATTATTATTATTTAATAAGGCATTTTATTAAACAATCGGTCCCACTATTTTTCTCAAGTCAATAGCTCTCACTATTAACTCAAGAAAGCCCGTTGGCTTTCCTAGTGGACCGAGATCCCATCTAGCCCATTTCAAACCTTCGCTTTGGTGAACAAGCCAAAATAGGTTGATTAGGTAGGCCAACAAACTTAATCCACACCAGTTGATAGCTCCCACTATCAACCTCAAATGTGAAGCAAGCCAACAAGCCAATCACACAATCCAATGGCCTAGCCATCGTCCTCAAGTGTGATTCTCGGAATCAGTAAAGTGGATACTACATGTCGCCACATACACATAATATGTGTACTTCTCTACAATGCCTATGACGTGTTTATTAACCTTCGCTTTGGCAAACAAGCAAAACAATCATTTTAAGTTGACCCATCATCATTAAGGAAAACTCCAATGAAATTTAACCTCCCACTGGTAGAAGTGTGCCCTTCGCTTTGGTAAATAAGGTTCCGACGAACAGTGGTTTGATTAAACCCATGGTGATGGAAGGCTTACATATGACTTAATATACTTTATTTGAAGGTTTTTATTTTACGTCTCACCAATTTTATTATCTTTGTTAGAATGACATCGTTTGATGTGTTATTAAACATTCAACCTTAGCATGCATTCTAAGCAAAATGTAAACGTGCCGGTACATGGCCCAACTAAAACTGATTTCCTCGAGCCTAGATGAATCAGTGGGTCACCTAGGGGTCCTGTAATAAATATCTTGAGTCTTCAAGTATGATTGTCACGTCCTTGCTCTGTCTTCAAGTACATTACAAAATACATCATACAAAATTTACAATGAAATTAATATTAAACTAATTTTACACCAATAAATTTAGAAACCTCGATTTACTAGGGGAATGAGAAGAGAAGAGAATGTACATTGAGAAGGTAGGAGAAAGGCAGGACACGCAGACCCTATTTTAAAAATTACAATCATACATACCCAAAAATAATTTAAAACATTTACCATAGGTCTAAGGCTCATGTGCCGGGCACCATACAATATTCAAATAAGGATATTGCATACATTCAAAAACAATCAATTTTTGAATTGAGTGGGTTAATTATCAATTACCCTCTGACAATTTGCAGATCTACATTTGGTCCAAAAGTTTTAAAACTTTTCACTTTGGCCCTTGCATACTTGAAAGTACACTCGCTGTGGCAATGGATTATATTGTCGCAACGTGTGCTGATTTTCGTCTTGTAGATGCACCACGTGCGACGCTGTGGCGAAAGGATTGAACCAGCGGTAATCCACACGAAGATAACCCGAAGAACCAAAGAGGGATTTGCTAGATCCTCTTCGGCTTCAAGAATCAACTTGAATCAAAGAAAAACTTGATTAAAGTGCTAAGAGGTGGTGTGAGAGCAGAGAGAAAATGGAGAGAGGGTTGCCTCCTTTCATTCAAATGAGTGAACAAATGAACTTTTGTTAATTTCTCTCAATACACATGCACTTATATAGTGCATGTGTAAAACCCTATTCCAATGAGGAATAGGCTTGGGCTCTAACCCAAACAGCCCTTACGTCCAAACGCTTCCAATCATGATATTTTATTTTAATTATTATTATTTTAATTAAAATCAATTAATATATTTATTAAAATATATTAACATTTAATAATAATAATAATCCATTTAAATATATGTGTACATATATTTAAATATAATCTCACTTATTTAATTTTAACATCAAATTAAATATAGGCAACAACCTTAGCAAATTTAATTGCACTATGAGATTACCAAAATACCCTTTTGCCCTAAAAGACAAAAACGCCCCTTGCACAAATTGATTCTTAAATTATCTTCTATGTGTGTAACCCGTAGGCTCCTCATCATACTGGCAGTGAGTAGTATCGTGATTAACACCAATTAATCATCTCACTACACACAGACCGAGATTGGCCCCTAGCAAGGCATCATGGCCACCCGATAGATTCAGATTCAGCGAAATAGCTACTTGTCAATGATATGGTTACCGTTCAATCAAATCCTTTCAGCATCTGTTATCTCATCAAGACTGAGGTATAGAAATAGTGTCAACCTCCATTTACTCTCGATATATTTGTATTCTGTTATTGGACCAATGATCAGAATAATGGATTGGATTGAGCAACAACTAAATCCTACTGTGATCATAGATTTGTTAGGAAACGATCAAGTTATGGCAGCGGAAACAAAAACATAAACATCATAGATCGTTTCTTTGAACCAAGATCAGGGGACAAATTTACAGTTTATACAACATATTAGAATCTACACAAAAATTAGCTCAAGGTTAAGAAACCATACCCACGTTTGAAGGCTCCTCCAACTTGTCTTGGAATGGGTTTCGCTACCGACCCAAGAATAGGATCGAACCAGCGGTAGTCTACACAAAGATAATCCCCAATGAACTAAAGAGGGATTTGCTAGATCCTCTTTAGCCTTAAGAACCAAGAACAAAAATCAAATGAAACTTTGATTCAATCAAAGATGAAGTGGCATGGAAGAGAAGAAAAAGAGGCTGGAATTTCTCTTGAAATGATTGAATGAATTTATTATTATTTCTCACAAAGTATTGCACTTATATAGTGCACACTTTGCCTTATTCCATCATGGAATAGGTTTGGGCACCAACCCAAACAGCCCCAATTAGATATTTTATCATTATTGTTATTTCAATTAAACTCAATTAATATATATTTCATATATTAACATTTAATAATAATAACAATTCATTTAAATATATGCGAACACATATTTAAATATAATTTCACTTATTTAATTTTATTAACAAATTAAATAAATGCTACGACCTCAGCAAATTTAATTGCACTGTGAAATTACCAAAATACCTTTTTCACCTAAAATGACAAAAACGCCCTTCTTTTAAACAGGTTTTTAAATTATCTTCTATGTGTGTGACCCGTAGGCTCCTTAACTTACCAATAGTGTGTAGTATCGCGATTAACACAAATTAATCGTCTCACTACACACAGACCAAGATTGGCCTCTAGCAAGGCATCATGGTCACCCGATAGATTCAGATTCAGCGAAGCAGCTACCTGTTAATGATATGGTTACTGTACAATCCAATCCTTTTATCATATGTTATCTCGACGAGACCGAGGCATAGAAGTAGTGTCAACCTCAATTATTCTCGATATTATGTATTCAGTTACTAGACTAATGACCTAAATTATAAACTGGATTGAGCAACAACTCAATCTCATTGTCGCCATAGTTTTAGTGTCATTGCCATTTATTGAATTGCGTTGTGAGATAACTTCTCCCGTACCCGGGAGTGATGAATCCTCTGTCAATCCACCATAGTCTTGATACACTCCTTGATGCAGCCAATCACTACCGTATTGACAGCTCTAAATAGAACCGCGTTAGGCTAGTGTCAAAACTACACCAATAGGTGCACAAGGCGCTCCGATGATCTCAAGTCTAAGGATAACAAACACTACCATTCTTTAGAGGATTTGTCCCATAGACACTAGGGTTACCATCCATATGGAATCCTCTGGTGGGTCAGTCCAGTAAACTTGCCTACAACAAGCACCCATGTGTTGCACTAGGTTGTCAGCAAACAACCTTGACAAGTGAGATCAGTCACTGCCTTTCGACAGGGTCGTTCAATACTATGATAGCCTTACCGTATTATCTGTGCCCTTCCTTCAGAATAATACTAGGGCTACAGACGTTTCTAGAATGGCCACCTTATGTGCTCATAGGGTTCTCACTATCAAGATTTGAAACACTTGATACCCTCATCACGGTTCTACCATTCTAAGGACATATATCAATACATACAATGATGATTTAAGCGATATAGAATTAAAATGCCTTTTATTGACCAATGAATATTATTACAAAGAGTCAATTTTACAATAATTGATCGGCTTAAGGGCATCTACTGTAACAAGATTCATTGTCATTTTTATTAACTGAACTGCGTCGTGAGATAACTTCTGCCGCACATAGGAGTAGTGAATCCTCTGTCGATCCACCATAGTCTTGATACACTCCTCGATGCAGCCAATCACTACTGTATTGACAGCTCTGAATAGAACTACATTAGGCTAGTGTCAAACTACACCAATCGGTGCACAAGGCGCTCCTGTAACGCCCCACTTGAGGTATGTAGTTAAATTATTGTTGCATTGTTTGAATGTTTATTGATTTGTTCTCATTTGAGCTTGCATNTATACGCTTCTAGAGGTAATTGTGGGGTGTTCTCTTCAATAGATTCTACAACCAATTTATCCACCACATTGACACTAAAGCATGAATCTGATTCAGATGGAAACTTCATCGCCTCAAAGACATTGAAGTTACTGTTTCATCTTGAACTCTCAACATTAACTTTCCTTCTTGCACATCTGTAAGTGCTCTCCCCATGGCCAAGAATGGTCGACCCAAAATAAGAGGAATTTCCTTATCCTCTTCCATGTCCAGCACAACAAAATCTACCGGAAAAATTATCTTATCCACCTTCACCAACACATCTTCCACAATCGCCCTCTGGTGTTTTATAGACCTATCTGCTAGTTGCAACGACATGGTCATTGGCTTCACTTCACCAATTCCCAATCTTCTGAAAACAGCAAAGGGCATTAAATTAATACTAGCACCTAAATCACATAAAACATGATCAAAAGTAATATCTCCTATAATGCAAGGAATGGTAAAACTCCCTGGATCTTTGAGCTTCGGGGGTAACTTCTTCTGGAGAATGGTGATGCACTCCTCCGTAAGCATCACCGTTTCCTCATCTTCTAACTTCCTTTTGTTCGATAGGATTTCCTTAAGAAACTTCGCGTAGCTCGGCATCTGATGTAATGCATCTGCAAAAGGAATGTTAATATGCAATTTTTTAAAAATTTCAATAAATTTTGAAAACTGCTTATCCTGATTCTTTTTCTTCAGTCTTTGAGGAAAAGTCACAGGTGGAGTGTGATGTGCCAACTCCGGTGGTATCTCAGGGAATGGCAATTTCTCCTTCTTCTTTTGCCTTTCCTCCTTCTTCTTGTTCTCTTCCTCCAAGCCGCTTGGTTTCTCATCAACTACAATCTCTTCATCAACTTCCTTTTCAGATTCTTCCTTTCCAGGTTGCTCAACTTCTTCCAAAATTATCCCACTCCTCAACATTATGGCATTTGCTTGCTCACGTGGGTTAGTCACTATGTTGCTTGGTAAAGGACCCTGCAGTCTCTTATTTAGCTTCTCGGCCAATTGGCCCATCTGTCCCTCAAGATTCCGAATGGACGCCCCTTGATTTATGAAATTCATCCTCGTCTCATTCATAAAACCCGTGGTCTCATGCATGAATTTCCCAAACATGTCCTCCAACTTTGTCACTCTTGGATTTCCCGATTGATTATTCACCCCTGGTTGGTTATTTGGCAATGTCCTTTGGTTCCATTGATTATTTTGGTGGTTCTGATTGTCCCAGGCCAGATTTGGATGATTTCTCCACCCTGGATTGTATGTGTTGGAGTACGGGTTGTTTGGTTGCCTCTGATTTCCTGCCAAGTAGTTCACTTGCTCCGATNACTCAAGTATTGCTCAAATCAAGGGCTAGGGTTGGATTTACTTACCTTGATCTTGGGTAGTTCCACACTAGAATCTCTCTCTTTGGTAGACTTCCTCTTCTTCTTAAACCCTAAGCATATAAACTATAAGAATTCAACACTTTAAAATTAATCTCACATCTTATTGCAAGAATTCTTACCTTTGGATGCTTAGAATTGAATATCTACCAAAATCCAACCAAAAATCCTCTAAATTGCCTTAGAAATTTGATGAAGAAATTGAAAGAATTTGGGAATGAAAGTGGTGTGTGAAGGGTAGAGAATGGTAGGGTTTTCATTGTTGAACCCTTAATATCTCATTTATTACTTAACTTTCCCATTTTGCCCTTGTACTTTCTATGAAATTCCATCTTTGCCCTTTAGTCAATTACAAAAATACCCTCATTTCCATTGCATTCTCCATGAAATTCTACTACTTTTCACTCCCCATACTTTCAACTAATTTTGAGTGGAATGACCTTTTTGCCCTTAAGCAAGTTTTCCCCAAATTCAGCAAAACTTCTAGAGAGTTCTTCGCCCCGGCGAAGCTACATTTTTCCACCACGAATTTGGGCAGAACGTACATTACCGCGGCGAAGTCTGCAACACTTGTCTCCAGCCAATTTTCATGCATACATCTTGGAATAAAGGCATTAAGACATAAATAGAATTGCATACCTCAATATGGGTGTTACAAACAGTAGGTTAGTAGGTATACTGCAAATTTGCACATTCCCTTTCTGATCGATTTCTTAGATTGGATTGAATCAACTAAGTAGTGTTTGGATTACTAGTGAGATCGTGATTCCTCAGCCACAACAATGGCTCTATTGTTATCGCAATATAATTTTACTAGATCAGTAATGCTTGGAACCACATCAAGTTTAGTAATGAACTTCTTGATCAAAACCGCCTACATGACTGCATTAAATAATGCGATATACTTAGCATTAGTTGTAGAATCAGCTGCAGTACTCTGATTCAAGCTCTTCCAGCTCATGCAGCTCCATTGAGACAAAATATAAAACCCAATTTGTGAACTATAATCATCTTTATCCATTTGGAAAATAGAATCACTGTATCCTCTTACAATGAACTTATCTTCCCATCCATAATCCAAGAATATATCCTTAAGCCTTTTCAAGTACTTAAGGATGTCCTTTAACACTCATCCAGTGTCACTCACTTGGATCTGATTGATATCTTCCACAAGTGTTGAATGCACATAAGACATCAATTTGAGTACATAACATATTGCTCACTTAGATCCTATTAATATCTTCTGCAAGTGTTTAATGCATATAAGATATTAGTCCGAGCATGCAATCACGGCATCGCTCACTTGGATCCGATTGATATCCCCTACAAGTGCTTGATGCACATGAGATATCAATCTGAGCATACAACATGGCATCGCTCACTTAAATTCGATTGATTTCACTACTAGTGCTTAATGCACATGAGATATCAATCCGAGCATATAACATGGTATTGCTCACTTGAATTCGATTGATATCCATTACAAGTGCTTAATGTACATGAAACATCAATCTGAGCGTACAAGATGGATCCAATTGCTGACGCATATAAGATCCTCTTCATTCTATCTCTCTCATCATGTGGTTTAGGACACATATCCTTAGAGAGATAGACACCATATGCCATCGGAAGAAATCCCTTCTTGGATTCTTCCATACTAAATATGTTAAGTACCTTGTCTATGTACTCTAACTTAGGCTAAGCAACCTACCCTATCTACTACGATAAATCTTTATTCCGAGAATGTAGGCTGTTTCTCCTAAGTCCTTCATGGAGAAGCACTTGGATAACCAAGTCTTTACCGACTGCAAGTTTGGTATATCATTCCCGATCAGAAGTATGTCATCGACATACAGGACTAAGAATGCCACTATGCTTCCACTTACCTTTTTGTAAACACAGGCCTCATCTTTCTTCTCAATAAAACCAAATTCTTTTACGGCTTATCAAAACGAATGTTCCAGCTCCTTGAAGCTTGCTTGACTCTATATATGGACCCCTGTAACTTTCATATCTTATTAGCTTATCCATCAAGAATGAAACCACCGGGTATACACATCCTCTTCAAGGTTTCCATTCAGGAAAGTATCGATGACATTCATTTGCCAAATCTCATAGTCATTAGCTTGTCCATTGAGAATGAAACCATCGGGTTGTGTCATATACACATCCTATTCAAGGTTTCCATTTAGGAAAGCTATTTTGAAATCCATATGCCTAATTTCACAATCATGATATGTAGCAATCGCAAGCATAATCCAGATGGATTTAATTATGGCAACCAGCAAAAGGTTTCTTCATAGTCAATACCATGAATTTGTTTGAAACCTTTGGCAACCAGTCATGCTTTATATGTATGCTCCTGGCCATCCATGTCAGTCTTTTTCTTGAAGACCCATTTACACCCTATGGGTTTTACCCATTTAGGTGAATCTACCAGAAACCATGACCGGTTCTGGTACATGGAGTCTATCTTAGATTTTTGCTTTAAACCATTTAATAGGATCTGGATCCGATACAACATCATCGTAGGTTCTCGGTTCATTGTCTTGGTAGACAAGTATGTCACCATGTTATGTAACAAGAAAACCATATCTCTCGGGCTCACAGTGTACTTTCCCAGATCTACGTAGCTCTAGTGCTACCTGAGGTGGTTCACTTTGATTGACAAATTGTGGAGTAGCCTCCTCGCGATGTTCAACCACCTCCTATGGCACATATTTCCGTCCTTCGTCTAATGTATCTTGTGTTACTATAACCTCATCAAGTTCTATCTTTCTCCCACTAGTACTTCTTAGAAAAATTCCTTTTCTAGGAGGACACCAGCATGAGCGACAAAAATTTTGCGTTGTTCTGGATGGTAGAAATAGTATCCTTTGGTTTTTTCAGGATACCCCACAAATATACATATGCAGGATTTTGGGCCCAACTTGTTCGAAGTCAATTTCTTGACATAAACTTTGCAACCCCAAATCTTTAGATAAGACAAGTTGGGCTTTCGCCCACTCCATTGATTATATGGAGTCTTATCTACAGACCTTGACAGTACATAGTTTGGTACGTGAGTCGCAGTCTCTAGGGCATAACCCTAGAATTATATGGGCAAATCATAAAAACTCATCATGGACCTAATTTTATGTAAGGTCCTATTTCTCCTTTTAGACACACCATTATGCTGGGGTGTATACGGAGATGTGAGTTTTAATACTATCCCACATTCCTTCATGTATGTTTAACTCAACTTGCCATAGTTGGCATAGTTGTCATTTTGAGATTATCCTTATTGTCTATCTTAAGAACATATTATTATGAAACAGTTCCATAAAGAATATTATTTACACTCAAGGACAATAATCCATTAGTAAAGTAATATTCTCATTTGCCCTATGTGGACACAAAAATATAATTTCTAGAAATATCATAATAATACACAAGTTCCAAGAAAAAAGCCCGCAGGCAAAATCAGACGATAAATCCTACAACAAATGTAGCATCACGTGCTCCATTTCCAACTGATAGGTCCACCTCTCCCTCGGTGAGCAATCTACTCAACCGTAGTTCCTACACATAAGAACAAATGTGAGTACCACATCTTGTGTCAATGACCCAAGATGTTGACGGGAGAAGTTAATCTCAAGAATGTACCTGACGAAAAAGTAACATTCTTCTTCATTTTTGTTAGGAAGTTCTTGCAATGTTTCCTCCAGTGGCTGGGATTCCCACAGTGAGGACAAACGCCCTTCATATTTGTTCCAATTCCTTCCAAAGACTTTTGAGCCCTTTCCTTCTCGCTTAAGCTGGCTTCAACCAACGTCAACGTTTTCGACATTTTCATGCCTGACTCAGTAGCCTTTAACATATCCAGAAGCTCAGAAACGGTATTCTTCTTATCATCCTCAATGAAGTCATAGACAAATTGAGAGTAAGAATCTGGCAAAGACTGTAATATTAGGTCTATCGCTAAATCTTCAATAAGTCTGCATCCTAAAATGTCAAGCATATTCATATACTCGGTCAACTTGAGTATATGATAGTCAATTTTGATACCCTCTTCCATCCTACATCTGAATAAAGACCGAGACACCATATGCTTCTCATTTCTCTGAAGAAAATGAAGAATAAAAGCCAAATCCATTTTCTGGCACTGCTATTGCAGTAATGGTGTCATTGATGCAAGCATAATGTATCTAGTCATTTTTGCTTTTGCATCATGTGCATGCTTCACATATACATACCCAGTCTCATGGATAGAACTATTAGTAGGCTCTGGTGATAAAGTCTACTCAATGGTGTATAATCTATCGCTTGACTGAAGTATATTATCTATACTTCTATACCAGTCAATGAAATTCTCACCATTCCATTCGTTTCCCAGTTTGATGATTTGTCGCAGTGATGATGGGAGCATATTGCTTAATATTTTTAACTGAATCTACAAGTGCAGAATAAGTAACCATTATTACAATGTTTATTATAATTATTATTTAATAAGGCATTTTATTAAACAATCGGTCCCACTATTTTTCTCAAGTCAATAGCTCTCACTATTAACTCAAGAAAGCCCGTTGGCTTTCCTAGTGGATCAAGATCCCATCTAGCCCATTTCAAACCTTCGCTTTGGTGAACAAGCCAAAATAGGTTGATTAGGTAGGCCAACAAACTTAATCCACACCAGTTGATAGCTCCCACTATCAACCTCAAATGTGAAGCAAGCCAACAAGCCAATCACACAATCCAATGGCCTAGCCATCGTCCTCAAGTGTGATTCTCGGTATCAGTAAAGTGGATACTACATGTCGCCACATACACATATATGTGTACTTCTCTACTATGCCTATGACATGTTTATTAACCTTCGCTTTGGCGAACAAGCAAAACAGTCATTTTAAGTTGACCCATCATCATTAAGGAAAACTCCAATGAAATTTAACCTCCCACTGGTAGAAGTGTGCCCTTCACTTTGGTGAATAAGGTTCCGATGAACAGTGGTTTGATTAAACCCATGGTGATGGAAGGCTTACATATGACTTAATATACTTTATTTGAAGGTTTTTATTTTATGTCTCACCAGTTTTATTATCTTTGTTAGAATGACATCGTTTGACGTGTTATTAAACATTCAACCTTAGCATGCATTCTAAGCAAAATGTAAACGTGCCGGTACATGGCCCAACTAAAACTGCTTTCCTCGAGCCTAGATGAATCAGTGGGTCACCTAGGGGTCCTGTAATAAATATCTTGAGTCTTCAAGTATGATTGCCACGTCCTTGCTCTGTCTTCAAGTACATTACAAAATACATCATACTAAATTTACAATGAAATTAATATTAAACTAATTTTACATCAATAAATTTAGAAACCTCGATTTACATTCGAGGGGAATGAGAAGAGAAGAGAATGTACATTGAGAAGGTAGGAGAAAGGCAAGACACGCAGACCCTATTTTAAAAATTACAATCATACATACCCAAAAATAATTTAAAACATTTACCATAGGTCTAAGGCTCATGTACCGGGAACCATACAATATTCAAATAAGGACATTGCATACATTCAAAAACAATCAATTTTTGAATTGGGTGGGTTAATTATCAATTACCCTCTGACAAATTGTAGATCTACATTTGGTCCAAAAGTTTTAAAACTTTTCACTTTGGCCCTTGCATACTTGAAAGTACACTCGCTGCGGCAATGGATTATATTGTCGCAACGTGTGTTGATTTTCGTCTTGTACATGCACCATGTGCGATCGCTGTGGCGAAAGGATTGAACCAGCGGTAATCCACACGAAGATAACCCGAAGAACCAAAGAGGGATTTGCTAGATCCTCTTCGGTTTCAAGAATCAACTTGAATCAAAGAAAAACTTGATTAAAGTGCTAAGAGGTGGTGTGAGAGTAGAGAGAAAATGGAGAGAGGGTTGCCTCCTTTCATTCAAATGAGTGAACAAATGAACTTTTGTTAATTTCTCTCAATACACATGCACTTATATAGTGCATGTGTAAAACCCTATTCCAATGAGGAATAGGCTTGGGCTCTAACCCAAACAGCCCTTACGTCCAAACGCTTCCAATCATGATATTTTATTTTAATTATTATTATTTTAATTAAAATCAATTAATATATTTATTAAAATATATTAACATTTAATAATAATAATAATCCATTTAAATATATGTGTACATATATTTAAATATAATCTCACTTATTTAATTTTAACATCAAATTAAATATAGGCAACAACCTTAGCAAATTTAATTGCACTATGAGATTACCAAAATACCCTTTTGCCCTAAAAGACGAAAACACCCCTTGCACAAACTGATTCTTAAATTATCTTCTATGTGTGTGACGCGTAGGCTCCTCATCATACTGGTAGTGAGTAGTATCGTGATTAACACCAATTAATCGTCTCACTACACACAGACCGAGATTGGCCCCTAGCAAGACATCATGGCCACCCGATAGATTCAGATTCAGCGAAATAGCTACTTGTCAACGATATGGTTACCGTTCAATCAAATCCTTTCATCATCTGTTATCTCATCAAGACTGAGGTATAGAAATAGTGTCAACCTCCATTTACTCTCGATATATTTGTATTCCGTTATTGGACCAATGATCAGAATAATGGATTGGATTGAGCAACAACTAAATCCCACTGTGATCATAGATTTGTTAGGAAACGATCAAGTTATGGCAGCGGAAACAAAAACATAAACATCATAGATCGTTTCTTTGAACCAAGATTAGGGGACAAATTTACAGTTTATACAACATATTAGAATCTGCACAAAAATCAGCTCAAGGTTAAGAAATCATACCCACGTTTGAAGGCTCCTCCAACTTGTCTTGGAATGGGTTTCGCTACCGACCCAAGAATAGGATCGAACCAACGGTAGTCCACACAAAGATAATCCCCAATGAACTAAAGAGAGATTTGCTAGATCCTCTTTAGCCTTAAGAACCAAGAACAAAAATCAAATGAAACTTTGATTCAATCAAAGATGAAGTGGCTTGGAAGAGAAGAAAAAGAGGCTGGAATTTCTCTTGAAATGATTCAATCAAATGAAACTTTGATTCAATCAAAGATGAAGTGGCGTGGAAGAGAAGAAAAAGAGGCTGGAATTTCTCTTGAAATGATTGAATGAATTTATTATTATTTCTCACGAAGTATTGCACTTATATAGTGCAAACTTTGCCTTATTCCATCATGGAATAGGTTTGGGCACCAACCCAAACAGCCCCTATATCCAAACAACCCCAATTAGATATTTTATCATTATTGTTATTTCAATTAAACTCAATTAATATATATTTCATATATTAACATTTAACAATAATAACAATTCATTTAAATATATGCGAACACATATTTAAATATAATTTCACTTATTTAATTTTATTAACAAATTAAATAAATGCTACGACCTCGGCAAAGTTAATTGCACTGTGAAATTACCAAAATACCCTTTTCACCTAAAATGACAAAAACGCCCTTCTTTTAAACAGGTTTTTAAATTATCTTCTATGTGTGTGACCCGTAAGCTCCTTAACATACCAATAGTGTGTAGTATCGCAATTAACACAAATTAGTCGTCTCACTATACACAGACCAAGATTGGCCCCTAGCAAGGCATCATGGTCACCCGATAGATTCAGATTCAGCGAAGCAGCTACCTGTCAATGATATGGTTACTGTACAATCCAATCCTTTCATCATATGTTATCTCGATGAGACCGAGGTATGGAAGTAGTGTCAACCTCAATTATTCTCGATATTATGTATTCAGTTACTAGACCAATAACCTGAATTATAAACTGGATCGAGCAACAACTCAATCTCACTGTCGCCACAGTTTTAGTGTCATTGCCATTTACTGAATTGCATCCTGAGATAACTTCTCCCATACCCGGGAGTGATGAATCCTCTGTCAATCCACCATAGTCTTGATACACTCCTTGATGCAACCAATCACTACCGTATTGACAGCTCTAAATAGAACCGCGTTAGGCTAGTGTCAAACTACACTAATCGGTGCACAAGGCGCTCCGATGATCTCAAGTCTAAGAATAACAAACACTACCATTCTTTAGAGGATTTGTCCCATAGACACTAGAGTTACCATCCATATGGAATCCTCTGGTGGGTTAGTCCAGTAAACTTGCCTACAGCAAGCACCCATGTGTTGCACTAGGTTGTCACCAAACAACCTTGACAAGTGAGATCAGTTTCTGCCTTCCTATAGGGTCGTTCAACACTATGATAGCCTTACCGTATTATCTGTGCCCTTCCTTCAGAATAATATTAAGGCTACAGACGTTTCTAGAATGGCCACCTTATGTGCTCATAGGGTTTTCACTATCAAGATTTGAAAAACTTGATACCCTCATCATGGTTCTACCATTCTAAGGACATATATCAATACATACAATGATGATTTACGCGATATAGAATTAAAATGCCTTTTATTGATCAATGAACATTATTACAAAGAGTCAATTTTACAATAATTGATCGGCTCAAGGGCATCTACTCTAACAAGATTCATTGTCATTTTTATTAACTGAACTGCGTCGTGAGATAACTTCTCCCGCACCTAGGAGTCGTGAATCCTCTGTCGATCCACCATAGTCTTGATACACTCCTCGATGCAGCCAATCACTACCGTATTGATAGCTCTGAATAGAACTGCGTTAGGCTAGTGTCAAACTACACCAATCGGTGCACAAGGCGCTCCGGTGATCTCAAGTCTAAGGATCACATGCACCACCATTCGTTAGAGGATTTGTTCTCATTTGAGCTTGCATGTTGTTATTTTTGTTGGTTGGCCCTTAGGTGAATTTTGTTAAAGTTTTTTGAGAAAAATGTGAAGAAAATCCCTTAAACTTTCATTAGGGGTAAAATGGTCTTTTCACTCAAAATTAGTTGAAAAATTGGAGTAAAAGAGATAGAATTCATGGAGAATGTAATAAAATAGGGCATTATTGTAATTGATTAAGGGACATAATGGAATTTCCAGAAAGAGCAGGACAAAATGGGAATGATTGTATGTAAGTTGAGCTAAAAAGGGTTTAAGTGTTGAAAGCCCTTCATTCTTCACCATCTCCACCGCCATTCTCATTCCCTAATTTCTCTCAATCCTCCACTCAATCTTCCAAGAATTTCTAAGGATTTTTGGGGTAGTTTTTAGTAGAGATTTAATCTAAAGCATCCTAAGGTAAGGATTCTTGCTTTAGATGAGAATTTGTTTATGATTTGTTAAAGTCTTATGTTGTTATTGTTTAAAGTTGTAGATAGAAGACAAGATACAAAAGGGAAGGAAAAGTGCTAGAGAAACCATTTACCCATAAGGTAAGTAAATCCAACCAAGTTAAGATTTAAGAAAATCAAGTGAGTAGAGATTTCTTCTAATTATGTATGTGTTATGATTATTGAGAAATTGAGATGAGATTGATGATGAATTATGCTTGTTGTTGGATATATTTGAATTATGAAAAGTGCTTTTGATTGTATGATGATGGGTTGAAGTTTGATTGAAGTTGAAAGAAGTTTGAGTAAACTTTTGGAGTGTTTTTCCTGGACAGATTTTGTGATGATACAAGGGAGTTTTACTCCCATTTTGGATGGTTAAAGAAAGAAGAAGAGTTATAGCTAAAGTAGAATTTATGTTTGCACATTTATTGTTTGATGAAATGCCTAAGTGAAAAGCCTAAGTGAAAACTGCCCTATCACAATCATGACCTTCTGAGTGATTTTTGGGCATCTTACAAATTGAACTGGGTTGAGACCAAAACATAAGAGTTGTAGCCCTGTCTCTATTTAAAACGAGACCAAAATCATAGCAATCCGATATTTATAACTCAAGTTATGCCTTCTTGAGTGTGACCTGTGCAGAATGACTATCTTGATGCAACATTGCATTTGTGCATTTCATGAGTGCATTAATGAGAATTAATCATCCATATGCATTAATTATGCATTAGAGAAGGAGTAGAAAAAGAATAGAGAACTTTGAGTGTGAGCTTTATTAAGAGAAAAGAGAGAAAAAGAGAATAGAGTAGGTTGTGCGATAGGGAACCTGTGAGTAATGGGTAGAGTATTCCCGCATGTACACCTCATTGAGAAAGCGGCATGAGTATGAGAGAGAGAAGTGGTGCAGCCCGTGAGAGTGCATGCAGATGAGGGCTATACCAGAGAGTACCTGAGAGAGAGATTATATTCTCACATGGCCAAGGATTTCGAATCCATGCATAACCGAGTCCGATCGGCTAAGAACGAGTAGAAGTCATGGAGAGCGAGAGCGAGTCCCGGCCGTGCCCCCGGTAAGATGGGGCCGTGACTTACTAAAAAAGTTAGTAGAAAAGAGTTCTAAGAAAGAGAAACAGAAAGAGAAAACAGAGAGAAGTATGAAAGAGAGAGTAAATGAGAATTGTAAGGACAGACTTAGAGAGAGAGAGTTACGAGGATAGATGACTAGAGGGTTTACTTACTGAGCATTATTTGTGCTCACCCCATTGTCTTTCTATGTTTTTGCAGGATTTAGGTGAGGACTGATAATCCGTGGATTATATAGTTTTCATTAGACTTTTTAATCGGATTTCAGGTACTTTCTAGTGCATTTTGACCTGAATTGTTGCTTAATTCTTTACATTTCTTTTTTCAGGTTAAAATGGACATTTTTAGTAAATAAGGACAAAATTGGAAATTTTTGACTCAGAAGTTAGCGGATCTTAGAAGTTAGGAGAGTTCTGAAGCAGGATAAAGCACGATGAGGCTTGTTACAAAGGGAGAGTACAGAGAATCGAAGAATCGAAGAATCGAGCAAAGATGCAAGCAGAGTGGCAGTTCTGTAATTTCAGAGCTTTTCAAGTAGCTTCGCCGTAGCGAAGATTTGTACTTCACCGCAGCGAAGTGAGCCAGTCACGCACCAGATCTGTTGGTTCTTCCCAGTTTTGTGAAACGCACAGTTTTACTTTGTGCATGTGTTTCTTAGGATTTTGGGCGAGGTATAAAAGAAACACTTAGCCTTTTTGTCCAAGGTCATCCAGGAAGTAGGTTTAGTAGCTTTTACATTTTCTTTGATTAAGCTTGGAGAGATTTAGCGATTAGAAGGGTGAAGATTCGATTTTGAACCAAGGGATTCATCATTTGGGGAGATTTCTTGTCCTTTCTCTTACTTTTCATTATGTTGAACTTGAATATTATCGTTTTTCATATTTGTAGTGTTAATTTAGCTATGACCTAACCCGTTTTTGGTTAGGTGTTTGATTGTAATTCGGATTTTAATGGGTTAAGTGATTGATTGTTTTATGTTCATATGACTATGCTTTGATTGTGTGTTTGCTCTGAGTTTTAAGCTTTATGTGATGAACATGGAGACTGAGAAATGAATCATGTTAGGCTTCTTGGGTATCACCATTATAGTATTGGATGCTAAGATAGATTCAAGAATTAATGAAATCATTTGAGGATTCTTATGCTTAATGAGTTTGGAATTGTTAACTTTCAAATTGTTGGTGTGGAAAGTTAATAAGGAGATAGGAAAACATAGCCTGAGAAGGTATGTTTACACCTTAGTGAGTTCGATTTACAACTAATGCATATGAATGTGAATGTAGTTTATTTTTAGGTTTAACCATAAAATCCGAATGAAGTCAAAACCCTACCCGTTTTACTTGAATTGATTACTACCGTATTTTTCATCTTGCATTCATAGTTAATTTTAGTTTAAAATTTATGTTCAGTTTTAATTAGAAATAGCTCCATCAATCCAAAGAAGTCGATTGCTCCAACTTGAGAACAGTAGGATATTAGTGCTTAGCTAGCAGTCCTCGGGGGAACGATACTCACTCATCACTTTATTACTTGAGCGATTAGTATACTTGCTACATATTGCATTATGTGGAAACACGCATCAAGGACACGATCGGATGGACGTCGACTGCGAGGAGGAATGGCTACATTGTCTAATAGTTTGATAGTTTTGTTTATGATACTAATTTTGTATAAAGAATGTATATGTTTAATAAAAGAAAATTTGGGCCCAACTACTTATGCTATTACATGATTTTTTATTATTTTTTTTATGAGTATTTGAGTAGGAAGTAGTTATTACAGCCGGTGATCTCAAGTCTAAGGATCACATGCACCACCATTTGTTAGAGGATTTGTCCCATAGACACTGAGGTTACCATCTATATGGAATCCTCTGGGGGTCAGTCTAGTGAACTTGCCTACAACAAGCACCCATGTGTTGCACTGGTTGTCACCAAACAACTTGACAAGTGAGATCAGTCACTGCCTTTCGACAGGATCGTTCAACACTATGATAGCCTTACTGTTATCTGTGCCCTTACTTCAGAATAATACTGGGGCTACGGACGTTTCTAGAATGGCCCACCATATGTGCTCATAGGGTTCTCACTATCAAGATTTGAAACACTTGATACCATTGTCATGGTTCTACCATTTAAGGACATATATCAATACATACAACTATGGTTTCATGATATAGTAGATAATGTCTTTTATTGATATAAACATTATACAAAGAGTCAATTCCACAATAATTGATTGCTCTAGGGCCCTACTCCAACATGTCAGTGCCAAGGCTAGGGAGAGATATGAATTGGTGCTAAGAAGAACAGGGGGTCCATAGAGGACGAGCCTTGATATTGTCAAAACAATTGATTGGATTCTAGCTTTAGGATGGTATGAATTCGTTAAGGAACCCACCCATTTAGCATAGCACCCCTAGTGCGGGAATTTTATGCTAATTTTCCTGAGTGCAAAAACAACAAGTCTATGCTAGGGGTATTCAGGTTCCTTGTAATGCAGCCGTGATTAATGAATATTATGGCTTGAAAAAGTGGAACGTGTATGAATATGCAACGTATTTGCAAAATGCTGACTATGATAAATACTCAAACAATAGCCAAACCAGGAACGTTTAAGTGTGTTAGGTTTGAGCCTGTTAGGGTTTGAGCGATAGCCAAACCAATATCCTATTAGATGTTTTGAGGAAATGGTTTAGGCTTCTATGGAACGTTTGAGCCTTTCTAGCCAACCATGTTTGTAAATGTCTCTAGTCACCCTTTTGAGCTTTTGATGATTTTCTTGTTTTCCTTGTAACAACAAAAAATTATCCAACCCTTTACCCCAACACTTTATCAACTCTTTAGGAGTTTTTTAACCTTTGTTACCTATGTATAACTTAAAGAGCAACAAAGGTTTATGAATAACTAATGATTGGAAAATCATAAGTTTGGGGGTTGTGAAAAGGCAGCAAAGAGAGGCAAGCAACCCCAATTTGTTATCATCATGTTATTTTTTAGTTGTTAAAAAAAAAAAAAAAACAGAAATTGTTTGTGTTTAATAAAATAAAATTCTACTTTAGTTATGCATTTCAATTACAAAAATAAGAAATGCAAGTTTAGGGTTGTAAAAGGTTGATGCTTTTGATTTGGAAGTTGAGCAATTAAGGAAGGTTATGTTGTAGCTCTTTGTGTTTGCATGAGGAAAACCAAGTTCTCTTACTTTGTTTACCTATCCCTTCTTGGAGCCTACTACCCAAGCCTAACGTTACAAGCTTAAAGACCTTTTGATCCTTAACAATGTTTACTCTATTTAGTGGAGAGTAGTTGAAATTAGGCCTATGGAGTTTACTACCATTTGAAAACTTCACCCATTTGCTAAAATAATCTGAGAAGTCGAAGGGTGGTTGAAGTGGATCACCGACTTAGCTACCAATAGAGAAAGTTAGTCGATTCATAATGTGACTTTTTGGAGCTAAACATTTTCTTGTAATAAAGTTTTAACAATTTCTGGGACTCGCATTACATCCAATCTGGGCATTTCTTCTTATGTTTTAGTTTATTTTCGTTTTGCTGATACTGTGCCTTTTTTCATTCTGTTTGGATTTTGCTTCTTTTTGCTCAAGGATGACAAACTTCAAGTTTGGGGTTTTTGATAATCCTACATTTTATTATTTTTCATTGGATTTTTTTAGGATTTTTAGTACTCACATTTGATTTTGGCCTTGTTGCTACTAAATTCAATTTATTTTATGTCTCAAGCCTAAGTGTGTTTTTTGAGCGAAACGTGCCAATTTTGAGCTCATTGACTCAGAAAAGATCAAAAATTAGTTCTAAGGTTGATTGGAAGCACTCTTGAGTTAATCAGACTGGAAACCGTGAAGAATGAAGATTCCAGAGAAAAAGAAGCTGGATCATAATTCTGTAACTCTCTAGAAAATAAAACTTCGACGGACAAGGTTTTATCTTTGCCGCGGCGAGGAATCTCTTGGATTTTGGTCACACTTGACTTCGCCGCGACAAAACTAGAAAATGTAGAAAATAAAACGATGCGTTTTATTTTAAGCTCGATTTTGTCCTAGGGTTTTGTCCACTATAAAGAAAACGTGAGAGTTTTAGAGAGAGAGAGAAGAAGAGTTCATGGGAAGAGGCTTTTGAAAGAGAAGAAGAAACTTGAAGATTCAAGCACCATTAGAGAAGATTTTTTGTTTTCTTTTAGCTATTTTCATGATGAACTCTGATTTTCTTACTTTGTATTTGTTTATTTCCATTTTTAGTATGAACTAATTTGTTTTAGTTAGGGTTTTGATGGATCCTTGTTTACAATGACTTAATCTATGTTGTTTATGTTTTTTTTGAGTTCTATGGTGTGATTAATTGTTTATCTCTGTTTTGAATGTATTTGAATGTTGGGTTTATATTCAAATGATTGTTGAACATGATGGGCTAATAAGCGATTCATGTGTGAGTTTCTTGGGTAGATACCTTAGGTTGAGCGAAAACTAGAGATTATAACGTAACCTTTGCAATCTAGGAAGAATTCCACTTGGTTAAGAGGTCTTGAACTATTAAGTTTTAATTTGTGGGTGGGGGAAGCTTAATAGGAATAGGTGGGGTGGTACAGCATGAGAGGGAGTTTGATTTTTAATCAACACCTTAGAACTTGGATTAATAGGATTCATAGGTTAGGTTTGAGTAACTTGGTGAAGTTGTAAACCCTAACTTCTTTGTCTTAAGTGAGCATATCCCATTTGAGTTAGTTTAGTTTTATTCACAAATTTAGCAGTTGATAATAGTTTGTTTTTGTTTAATTGTTTTGTCTCCCACCAATCCAATTTTTATTTGCTTCAATTAGTAATAGAATAGAGAATTCGGTAATTAGCACACAATCTCTGTGAGATGATACTTTTTTCATCACTTTATTTATTTTTTTGGTAATTGGGCTGCTCAAACCAGTTTGTGCGTATCTCAACTAATCCCTAGAACCTATTAAATACCTTACAAGCTCAAAAGGTTAAGTAAACTATAATATTATTGTGGTAAGTGACCCTAAGGTTTTAAACCCAGAAACTTAAGGAAATGAGCAAATCTCCTTGATCATCAAACCAACTTCTTAAGGTTTTCATCACTTTATTACTGGGGGGATTACTGCGCTTACTTTATATGCACATGAACAAAAACATGCATCCGTGCCTTTCAGTTGCAGCCTTGCAGGGAGTAGTTGCTTACTTAAATAGCCTCACGTGACATTTTCAATATTTTATGAAATTATTTTGGATTAAAATTGGCCCTATTAAAATTTTCCTTAACTAGAAACGTCCACGTATTTTGAAAAATAAGAGCAACCTCCTTTGTAAGTACCTTTTAATCTCTTGTTAACAATAATTAAGCAAAATCTGAAGTATAGATGATAATGGTTTGAGTCTATAACTAGTTAGAACCTTATTATGAAATGATTATTGAACCCCTTCGTCAATGTATTGTTAATATAATCAGCAAAGTACAAAACGGGGATGAAAATGAGTTGGGTTTCAGACGTCTTAAACCAGACCAACGATTAAAAAGAAAGAATGATACTTGTCTCGAACTCATACCATTTAAGCGAATTGTTTAGTCTTAAACTAGACTAACAGTAAAAAAAAAAAAAAAAAATTGTTTAGTCTTAAACTAGACTAACAGTAAAAAAAAAAAAAAAAAAAAAAAAAAAAAAAAAAAAGAACAATACTTGTTTCAAACTCGTAATAGTAAGGTTTGTCTAATGATATAAGTTTATTTTATAGAAAAATTGTTTTATTATACCTTTAATAGCCTTTTTGAGTTTGACTTATCTACTACCAAAAAAAAAAAAAAAATTTTAAGTTGTAACTTGTGAGTACATTTGAAAATTTTTAGGTTGTTTTTTCATCTCAAAAGTGCTTATGAATTTTAAATAAATTATTTTAGGTTTATTAAAAGAAGCTCAAAATCCAAGTTTCTTTTATGAATTATTTTTGAGATTATTTAAAATATTAAGGCTTCGTTTGGTTGGTTTTTGAGAATACTACTTTTAGTATTCCCAAAAAAGTTAAACAGTAAAATACCAAAAAACTCACAATATTATTCAATTTTTTTTAAACCTCCTAAATTTGTTAATTTAATTAAATACCCCTAAATATTTTTTTAAAAAATTACAAAAACACCCCAACAATCCACATTTACCAGATTTCGGCCACCACTGTCGGAAAATGGCCAGAATCTGGTAGGATGGCGCACTACCGGTTGAATCTGGCCGATAGTGCGTCAATCTAACCTTTTTCGACCAGATCTAAGGCCAAAGCCGTAACCAGTCAGTAACGACAGCCAACAAACGGTCGTCGTTGACCATCAACGACGACCGTTTGTTGGTCGTCGTTGACGAGCAAATACGACCAGATCTGACCGTCAATGGCCAGATCTAGCTGTAGATCTGGCCTTTGCCGGCCAGATCCACCGTGGATCTGGCCGGAAAAGGCCATATCAGTGCATGACCGGCAAGATCCAGCCGGTCATGCGCTGATACGACGACTCCGGTCACCCTCCGGTGGTGGTGGCCGACTGTCCGTATTTGAGGGTGGATTGGGGGTGTTTTTGTTAACTTTTAATGTTTTATTATAGGGGGTATTTTGTAAAAAAATAAATATAGGGGGTATTAATATCTGCCCAATTCAACTTTTTTTTTTACTTTTTTCAAAAAACTTTTCCCAAAAACACAAAATTGTAAACCAAACGGAGCCTAAAATTTTAAATATATTCCCATACTATTTTTAAAATGCAATAAAATTCTTTTACATTTTTTTAACCAAACAATTAACAGAATTTTCATAAAAGCTTTACTATAATAAACTCTATTTTAATTAGATTTTCTTTCCTGAGCTCCACTAAAAAAAGTTGTACTAAATATACCCCTTTAAAACAAGTTCACCTAGGTCTATCTAGACCAGAATCATCCTGACTAGGGTTTGGATCCTTGGATACGTGGTTCTACAGGTCAAGTTGTCATCCCAATTTAAAGCGAATCAATAATACTTACAAGAAAAGAACACTTGTTTAAGGAATTAGATGATAGTTTCCAAAATAAATGGGTGTTTTAAAGGCTAGTAATTTATTTGGATTAATATTTAAAGTAGTTTGACACCACTTCTCTTGTCTCTCTTCCATAAATTGAAGTAAAAAGCAAAAGTACAAATTCAACCACCACTACACTCTACTGTGCGTAGTTGATTTGAGCGCTCTCTAACTCAATTCAATATGGAGTTGGAGTGCCAAAACCAACCATTCCACCATCACCGAGATGAAGAAGAAGAAGAAGAAGAAGAAGAAGAAGAAGTCGGCCTTCTTGTACGCCAGTCTCGCCAAATCACCACTCATGCTAATGGTAAAACTAAAGACCATGCCCTAGAAGCAGAGGAAGAAAAAGAAGATCTTAATAATGAAGCTGTACATGAAAATGGGGAAGGACTGCACAAGAATAGCGTTTATTTTGATACCCAACAAGGTGATCTACTACTCTTATATCACACCCCTTTTTTTTATTATTTTTTGTTTTAATTTTTATAAAATGAACAAGTTTCACATGGGTTGTGTAATTTGGTTACATTTGTGAATCAAGGAATTTGGAAATGTCGCCATTTCAAATGGACCTTTCATGATTTTCACAATTTAAGAGGTACTTACTAGTGTAATTCATAATCTAATTTTAGCTTCAAAACACCACTTCCATTTCAAGAAGTATGTAAAGTTCGTTTCAAAATCTTACGTTACTAATTTTGAACTTGCTTTAGAGTATTAATGTCCCTAGCAAATGAAAGCCCTTCAATTAAGTAAACGCTTTTTGGGTGAATTAAGCTTCTATTGAAGCATGAAAGAATATCTGTGAGGGTGCGGTTACAATCATATAAGCACAGGATTAGTGTGATTTTTATATTTATTTATTTTTATACCTATGATTTGTTTTTAGATCTAACAAGTCTGGGATGATTTCTTATTCTAATATCAAGTATTCTAATCAGTAAATAATAATATCAAGTATATTGTCCTCTAATCAGTTTCACTAGCTTTGAACTTACTTTAGATAATTACTGTCACTAGCAAATGAAAGCCCTTCAATTAAGTAAACTTGATTTGCGTGAATCACGCTTGCATTGAAGCATGAAAGTAAATCTGTGAAGGTGGGGTTACAATCATATAAGCATAGGATTAATGTGATTTTTTTAATTTTATTTTATTTCCATGATTTATTTTTAGATCTATCTACTCTGGGATGATTTCTTATGTTAATAACAAGTATTCTAATCTGTTAATGAAAATGTTAAGTTTTAGTTCTGGGTTTACAGTTTAATTATAACTTGTTCCTCTGTTGTGTGGTCTGCAGGCAATGAATCTGTTAATGGATTTTCTGGAATGAAAAATGTTGAAGATGAGTCTGTTGTTTTGGAGACAACTCTGAAGGATGAAGAATTGCATATGAAGTATGAAGGAATTCTGAGTGCTGAAATCACTCATGAAAGTGGCAAGAATTTGGAAGATGAAATCCTTTCAAGTTTGAGTTTGCCTGTGGTTCAAATGTCTCCTGAAGAAATAAGTATAGATGCTCCCACTGAAATCACTCATGAAAATGGGAAGAATTTTGAAGATGAAATCCCTTCGCCAGTGGTTCAGATGTCATGTGAAGAAATAAGTAAAGATTCAGAGTATCTTAATGATAAAACTGTAGAAGATTCAGATGTTGACTTAATAGACGAAGTTGACCAAGAATTGACTGCAATAGATGTTGAGAGGGTGTTAAAGAAGCAGAATACACATGAGTTATATTGTCCTAATTGTAATTCTTGTATAACCAGAAGGGTTACCCTTCGTAGAAAGAAGCCGAAGCCGAAAGTTAGAAATATTCCCCATAGACCAAAACGTGTCAAGTCTGAGATACAATCTGTTCCAGATGCTAATCCAGCATATGCAACCAATGGTCAAGATCCTTACGCTTTTAATAGTTCAAATGTTTCTCCTATGCATGTAGCTGATGATGACAACTGCGATAAACAACCAGAGGCATTCAGATGCTTATCATGCTTCAGCATTTTCATTCCTACAGGTATCATGTTACCCCTTCAACATGGAAAGCTGAAACTTCATTACCTTCCTGCAGCATTTTATTCTCTAGACAAGCTTACTCTTGATATATGCCTTCCTTTTATTTTTCCATGCGTTTTTACTTTCTGAAGCATCTAATATCATGTTTCTTTTTTCCGAAATATTTCATTTCTCCCACCAAACTGTTTTGCGTGGCATAGTTCAACTGCTTTATGAAATTAACTAGCATTTAAGCTGTTAGGGGAGCTAAATGCTTTGCTGTTAGGCTACTTATGACTTGTTCCTCAAATCTTGAGCATGTGCTGAACTTGGAGTTGATGCACTAGTTTATCTGTCATAATGCTTAAGTAAGAATAGGGCGAGTAAAATCATGATCAATCTTCATATTTGGGTTCTCTGAATGATAGTTCTTGAAATGAACATCGTACTCCTACCGTAGATTAAGATAACGAGGATACTGACATGGGGTCACATTGACCAAAACCAGAAGAGCATTCATTATTTTAAATGCACTAGAATTTCTTCATTTTGTCATTTAAAGTTAATGCTTAATGATGTTATTGATGTTATGGAAATACCTTAATGGATATTCTAAAACTAGTTTGGAAATTGGCTTTCACCTAGAGCCACATCCATTATGCTAAAAGATTTTCATAGCAAAATTGATAGAGATAAAGATATTAATGCTATTTGCCCATTATTTTGGATGGATAGCATTTTTTGTATGTTGATTTCGAATAAAGGATTAGAACACTCATATATTTGATCAAGGAAATGAGTGAGGACTAAGAGAGATAACTTTTAACTTTCAATTTAATCTCTCTTGAGGATATATTACTTCTCTCTGCATAATCATTTGATTACAAGACTATTTTTAGAATTCTTAGGATGTATTGATATTAGGATACATGTAAGTTGCCAAGTATATCATATTATATAATCATGAATCTTTATGTGTATATGTGTTGCATTTTCATGGTGCTCGTGTCTTATGAAGATATTATCTAGATTTCTAAATTAATTTCCTACACTGTCTCTTAATTCTGCAAATCTGTATTGTACTCGTCTCTTTTAGAAATTGAATCTGTGTTTTTTAGCCATCTTCTACATCAGTATCCACATCCCTTGCATTCCTCTTCTGATCTTGAATCATTTCACTGTAAATACTCTCGAGTCTTTATTTTAAATGGCCTTCAGAAATGCCAGTTATTATTTTATTTTATTTTACTTTACTTCTTCTTTGTCCTTGTTGAAAATTTTGGTCGCTTTGGTGGCACCTTTTGTTGTCTTTAATAGGTGTTTCTAGACATGCACTTTTTTTTCTTCTAGTTGCCTCATTTGGCTTTTCTTAGAAATATCGAAGGAGTATTCTTTTTAATATCTATGATTTTTTTTTATTTTTTGTATTTTGGGATAATTTTTATCCCTTGAAAATCTTGAGTGCTTTTACAACCTTGATTTTTTTTTTTTTTTCGGTGGACCTAAGAAATTGTCGTTGGATTAGGCTATGGAAATCTTTTGGGAGGAATTTGGATCTATATTAGCTCTGATACTAAGTTAGATTTTTTAAAAAGAATATTGATAAAGATAAATATATGAATGCTATGAGCCCATGATCTTTGATTTAGGAAAGTAGAAGAGATAATTTTAAGCTTTCAATTTAATCTCTCTTGAGGGGAGAGATAAATTTAAGCTTTCAATTTAATCTCTCTTAATCAAGATATGACATCAATATGCCTGATAAGAAGATTCATGAATCTTCTTATTATATATCTTGGAAATCTCTTACTATCAAGAGAATAAATTATCTTAAAAAAATTCATACGTTTGTTAATATCAACAATTTTTAAGATTTCTATTTTGGTGTTAGAGGTAGTATAGATGCAATAGTATTATTCTAGAGCCAAGGAAAATGAAATATCTGGATTCCTCCCAAGAGAAATCTTTCTAAAGCAGAAGCTACCAAGATAAGCCAAAGTAGGGTACAACTTCTGATTTGCTGTAAAAAGTTGGTAATAGCTCTGGTGAAGTTAAAAGAAAAAAGAGAAATCTCAACGAAAATTTCTTGGTTCTTTTAGGAGACATATTATCTAAATTAGGAGTTACTGTCTACTGACATAGTGGGCTAAACCTAACAAAAGCTAGGAAAAGAAAATGTTGTTTTCTTTTTTAAATGAAAAAAATGACATGTAACACAATTAATTGAAAGCAAAGGATTGGACAATAAAAAATAAATAAATAAAAAAAGAAGAGCTTTTGGCATGTTTTAAGGCTATTGGAAATCAAGCCAAAAAGATGCAAGAAAAGCACTTCAATGCAAGCTTTAGAAGAATTTTCAAACAATGAAATGATTCAAGATCAAAGGAAGAACACAAGGGATTGAGATGCTTAATTAATCAGTGCATTAAAGAAAATATTTTTCAAAGAAAGGAGGTCCCAGCATAAATTTTCAAAATCAAGGGATAGTGTGGAGGTTTATGTTTGTAATGTCTAGATACATCAAGTTCATCTTGAAATTTGAAATGATACATGAGGTATATTCATAATTAGTAGATTCATGAATTTAAGAAAATAATGCTATTAATTAGATGCATAATCATCTGTGATAGATATATCTTAGAGACTATAAATAGGATTGTTCTAATGTGATTGTCAAAGAGTTGTAATATCCTCTGAAAAGAGAGAAAGTAGATATGACGGCTTAGAATTACCATAGTGATATCTATCGCTCCTCTACTTTATCAGATACATTATTGTTTTGTTCATCTATCTAATTTTTTATCAGTATACACAAATAACTATATACCAAAGATCTTAGGAAATGGAAAATAATAGACACCGGGAGTAGTGCACCGAATGACGTGGCATAATCCTGACGTTGATTAATTATAACTTAATATTAATCGACGGTCAGGATTGAGCTACGTCATTCGATGCACAAATTCGGTGCACTACTCCCGGTGACTGTTGCATTACTCCTTAGGAAATAGCAGTAATACAACCCATTAGAGAGAGTGTGTGCTTCAGAAAGATGGGTGGGACTTCTTATGGGGTTAATGGTGCAATCACTAAAAAGGACAACAATTTATGTTGTTCTTGTAGTAGCACTTAATAAAAATAAGCTTCTTGCCCCAGTGTTTTATAATTTAAATTTCTTTTTTTTATATTTGTTTCTTCTTTTTTTAAATTTTGACTGATTTTCTTTTGTTTGTGGACCCTGTCCAAGTTTTCAAAATCTGTTAAAACTTAAAAACAGTTCTAATAAAAATCTACATACACAAAATACCCTTAAACATAAACAGGCGTCTTAGACATATATTTGTCTCAAATACATGGTATAATATATCTATATTCCTGTTTTTACATTATTTATTAAGTGTTATTCATCACAATTTTTTCCTTTCTTTTGCCTCTTCATAAGGATTTGTGACCTTAGTGGACTTCTTCAAATTAAATTACCTGCCATTTAAATAATTAAACTGAACTTTTTTGGAAAATTTATTGTACATCCCACTATTTAAAGGCAGGGTTATTTTTGTAAAAATGATATATTTGATTCTATGTTTGAACGTAACAATGGCTCAATTTTAATGCCACACCCCAAACCAAATGTGACCTAGGAGTTTACTATGTATTGTTGTTAAGTGAATCAATGTGCCAATAATAACATGTGCTTGTCATACCTCCAATTTGGCATTTAGCTTGTTAGCTTCTGGAGTGGAAATACGCTATTGAGGAGACGAGCTTTAAGTTCTTTAACTATTGTTTTAAATTTTCTTATACAAATGCTATATTGAAGAGATGAGCTTATAAGTGCTTAACTGTTGTTTTAAGTTTTGCAGGTAATGGATTTAAAATATTTCCAGTTTTTGGAGATAGCAATGAGAATAAGAAAATGGAAGATGTTCAAAGTGTACCTGCATCCAAGAAAAAATGGTTCTTCTCTCTTTTTCTATCAGATAACAAGAAAGCAGCTATTGATCAAGGTACTATTGTCTACAATCTATCTCCCAAAAAGGAGATGCCACAATGAGATATAGTCTGATGATGTGCTAAAATAATTTGAAGAATCATATCTTATGGTGCTAAAATAATCAAATTTTTCTAGCTTCAACGATTGATTGGTTTGATGTATTTGTGCAGGTACTAGAGCAACAGAACCTTCAGAAGTAGATGGAATTAATCAGCATAATTCATCGCGTATTTCTGACAGTATATTATCTGGCCATGAAAATGATCATCTGGTAACACCACCTGATCACAGAACTCGTGTAGAAACTAGAGCAGTTGAACAAGATTCCCTTGTTAAGTCTCAGCAAGGTGAATCGGAGTCTATATTACCTGAGAAACTCTTGATGGACCAAGAAATCAATATGGAAACAGAGAACAAGACGCTTGCTCATTGTAATGGTCTTGACTTATCAACTGAAAGTGCTTTGTCACCAATTAAATCTCTTTGCAGTGTAGGACTGGTTAATTCTGCACTAATAGAATCTCAGGAAGTTGGAAAGGGTACTGTAAATTCTTCAAAAAAAGAACCGATACCTTATTATGGTGTTTCAAGTGATGTGGAGGAGAGATCAACTCAAGGTGCTTCGTCGATTAATCCTGTTATCAGTGTAGGACTTGCTAGTTCTGTGTTAATAGATTCTCGGGAAGCTGGAAGAGCTACTGTAAATTCTTTGATAAAAGAGACAATGCTTTACAATGGTGTATCAAGTGATGTGAGGGAGAAAGTGGGTGATACGATGGTTAACAACAAACAAGGTATGTGCAGAATTGGGGAGTTAAATGTTTTAAAAGATAAGCCAAAATTTTGTCAACAATTTGGAAAAGATTCTTTGCATTAATTCAACTATATTTTCACAGTATACCTCTTTGGAAATATTTCCACTCCATCTCCACTGTTCTCTGCAGTCTGCAATGTGCCAGCAACATCTCTTTTTGTCGATTGTCTGTGAATTTCAATGAGTGCATGTTGTATGGTTTTGATCTTTTTATACTCAAGAATACATTTTTGTGAACTATCTGCTAATTTGGATGCCATAGATATTTTTTCCTGTAAAATTTGAACCGATGAGTGTCACATCTGTGGTTGAATTGAAAATCTGAGTTCTGAGCTTGGGAACCTCAAATATTTATGGATCTGCTTCTGCATACCTCTATCTATGTTATATTCCAAGACTGAAGCTCCTTATTGTCTTGCTTTTTGCTATTATTCACGTTGTATGAGCATATTCTAGGCTCTGTTTGTTTAGTTTTTTAGAACAACATTCTATTCTGAATAGTATTTTTGGATAATAGGATATGATTCTGACAATGTTTTTGATACATTTTTGGAAAATATTTAGATTATTTTTAAACCCCTAGGTTTTTTAATTTAACTAAACACGCCTCACAATAAAAGTTTATAAATTAACAAAAACACCCTCACCCACCTAACTATTGCAGGCAACCAGCCACCACCACCAAACGGTGGCCGGAAGCCGCTACAATGGCTCAAGACCGGCTGGATCTGGCCGGTTGTGTGTTGATTTGGGCATTTTCGGCCAGATCTGGTCGTAGATTTGGCCGTTGGATTTGGCCGAAAATGGACAGATTGGTGCACAACCGGCCAGATCCAGCTTATCGTGTGTCATTACGGTGTTGACGGCCGGCGATTGGCAACAGCGGTGGTTGCTGGCGGGTGATAGTGGCTCGGGTGGGTGCGGGTATTTTTGTTAATTTTAAAACTTTTATTGAGAAAGGTAATTATTAATGTTTTGAGTTGAATAGAATAGGATTGGATTGGATTTTGATTTCTAGTTTTTTAGGATAAGATAGTGGGAAAGTGGTGTGCCAAACTCAGGGCTATTCTTTCTGATTTGTACGCTTTTGGATTTTTTGCCGTGTATACTGTTATGCAGTTTTGAATTGTTGTTATTTTATCTAGCGTCTCTGAGTCACCTCATCAGAGGGATTTTTGTTGTGTAGGAGTGTTGTAATTTGCTATCATTTCACATTAGTGGGCTCTGCCAGTATTCATCTAGTCTGCCATAAAAATTGCATTTCAAATCTTGTCAGTGATATTAAACATCAATATTCACTTTATCTCATGCATAATTATGTGTGCTGCTTATGAATGCATTCTTATTACTCTTGCGGCTTATTATGTTCCCAGAAAAATCATAGTTGTCATGCTGTTGTGCCATATGATGTGATGCAGGGGATGATGTGATAGTGAATGTAACTGAAACGCTGCCAGTTGATCGATCATCTTCTTTGAGGATACAAGATGTTGACACATCTGTACAAGAGAGACTTCTGCCAGAGAGTGGAACTAAGACACTTGTTGACCACTGCCAAGGTGCTGCAGCAAGTGAAGCCCCTAAATGGGATATTTTAAAAAGCATTGTGTACGGTGGTTTAGTTGAATCAATAACAAGTTTAGGAGTTGTATCTTCTGCAGCAGCTGCTGGTGCTTCGACATGTAAGTGTTGTTATGATCAACTCCTGTATTAGCATACAAGTACTATTTGTGAGTAACTAACCATTTGGCTACACGTATGGGTTATTGCAGTGAACATCTAATTTCTGTTCTTTGTTTATGGACATTTACATTTTGTTTATAACATTTTAACTCTGTTGATCTCGAGTTATTGCAGTGAACATTTTAGCTCTGGGATTGGCAAATCTTATCGGTGGACTTTTCATCATTGCTCATACTGTAAGTAAAATCCATGTCAATTACAGTCGGTAATGAGCACAAATTTTAGTACACAAAAGAACTGTATACATTCTGCCTACTTTCTTTTGTTAGCTTAATAAAATTTCAAGCATTTAATTCAAGTGCTAGCCTCTGCCCTATTAATAGCCTTATACTACACGTCTATATTCTTTTGGGGCCAGCAATTGTAAGACAATGTTCCTGGATGAAATTCTTTAAATCTCTAAGCCAACATTTCTGCTTTTCTCAAGATGCGCTACTGCATGCGAACTTCTACTAGCATCTCTCTCTCTCTCTCTCTCTCTCTCTCTCGTATAATGAGTTCTGGCTGTTCGTTTCAATTATCTGTATTTGCGTGCATCTTAATTTGAGGTGATACCTCTTAGAAATTGTGTTTTCCACATCTTGAATAGGAACTGAATATTCTAGATCAGTTCTTATATATGCGTCTATTTTTATAAGTTAGTGTACATCATGATGTAAAGTAGGACATTAGGGAATTTTTCTCACTTGTGGCGTTCATCTAGGCTATTCCAATATAAACTAAAGTTGAAAATTTACAGCTTGGAGAATTGAGAAATGAACGTTCTGGAGAGACTGAGCACGAAGATCGGTACCAACAACAACTTGGACAGAGAGACAAATTCTCACTTCATGCAACTGTAGTTGTCTTATCATTCCTCATCTTTGGTTTGGTGCCTCCTGTCGTATATGGCTTCTCGTTTCGTACGAGTGACAATGTAGATTATAAGCTTGCAGCAGCTGCAGGTTCCTCTCTTGCATGCATCTTTTTGCTTGCAGTTGGGAAGGCTCATGTACAAACGCCACCCAAATCTTACATCAAAACGTTGTTGTACTATGTAATCTTAGGAGTTGTGTCCTCAGGTGTTTCTTATGTTGTCGGTGACCTAATCAAGAAACTTATGGAGAAGCTTAATTGGTCTGAATCGAGTATTGATTTCATGATACGTCACCAAATGAACCCAGGATGGGCATCCTATTGACATATTAGGGTCATAGTTCAGATTTGAAGGAATTTTTCTTGGTTAGGTGTTGAAGGAAATTAACTAGAATAATACAGAGCTTAGATTTCTTGTTACTTACAAAAGGGTCCTAGAAGGCCCGCCACACGCCCGCGCCGCGCCCCCCTCCTCTTTATATATATATATTTTTTTTTAACTTTCCCAAGAGAAATAAATGTAATTCTTGAGATAAATGATAATTTCAGAAGAAATTTAGTCATAATTTCATTTGTATTATCTTCTTCTCATTATTTTGTCTTATTTTGTTTCTCATTTTTTCAACTAATTATGAGTAAAAAGACTATTTTACCCCTAATGAAGTTTTAAGGAATTTTTTTTACATTAGTCTAAGGTAATTTTAAAGAAATCTAACTAAGGGTATTAGGGCATAAATAAAATTATGTACTTTGATGTGGGTGTTACAATAAATATCATGACTATGATTTATGACATTGACAATGAATAATATGTTGTGAATTTATGAACGTTTTGGATGTGTAAGAAATCCATGAAAGTTAGAATAGCCATACTCCCTTACTGAGCGATTAGCGTTCATTCCATGATGTTTATATGTTTTACAAAGTAAGGATTAATGCATGAAGCTGGGAGAGGATTCCAAGGGACACTATAAGCATGAAGGGATGTTGTTATGGGATTTTGAGAACTTGGTTTTAATGATAACTATTGAATGGTTTTGCTAGTATTTTAGTGAAGTAATTATGTTCATATTTCATAATATAGTAAATATGTTTATGTTCTATAATGAGGTAAATATGTTTGTGTTAATAAAGGAAATCAAATTGCTAGTAAAATTTGTAAAAGTGTGTATGTTTTAGTAATTATTACTATGCATTTCATAATTTACTCCAAAAAATGAAACTATATTATTTGACTTGCACAATGAATTTATTATAGGTTAGAAATTTTTTTTTTTTTTCAAATTACAGGTTTATTCTTTAAACAGGGTTTTAAAACAAACTTATTTCCTAGGCGTACGTTTTTTAGATTCTTAATGGCCAAGGGATACTTAAGAAATACTCGGCTAGGGAGGGGTTTTACAACATAGCATTATTTGATGCGGCCAAAGAGGCGGTTTAGATCAAGAAGTTCAATTCTGAACTTGAAGTGGTTCCAAACATTGTTGATCCAGTTGAGCTTTACTATGATAACAATGGCTCCATTGCTCAAGCTAAGGAACCACAGTCTCACTAGCGATCCAAACATATACTCAAGCGATACCATATGTTTAGAAAGATTGTTCAAAGAGGTGATGTGCAAATTTGCAGGGTACATACCAATGACAATATAGTAGACCCACTGACGAAAGCTCTGTTGTAGTAGAAGTATAATAAACATTTAGCATCAATTGGTATTAAATACATGAATAATTGACTATAGTGTAAGTGGGAGATTGTTATGATATGTGCACTAGAGCCAATAATATTTGATAATATTTGACTCTTGTAATATTATATTGAATATAATAAATGCATAAATTCCATATCATAGAATCCGATTATATATATATATATATATATGTCCTTAGAAAAGTTGAACCGTGATGAGAGAATTAAGTGTTTTAAATTTTAATTGTAAGAACCCTATGATCACATATAGTGGCCATTCTAGAACTATTCGTAGCCTCAGTATTAATCTAACCAATGACACAGATTATACGGTAAGACTATTATAGCGTTGAATGATCCTACTGAAAGGTAGTGACAGTTCTCACATGTCAAGGTTGTTAGGTGATAACCTGTTGTAATGCATGGGTGCTTGTTAATGACAAATTCACTAGACTAGCCCACCAGAGGATTCCACATAGATGGTAACTCTAGTGTCTGTTGAACAAATCCTCTAATTGATGATGGTACATGTGATCCTTAGACTTGAGATCACTAGTTGTGTATAATTATTGGTATAATTTGACACTAGCCTAACACAATTCTATTTAGGGTTATCAATACGGTAATTATTGGTTGCATCGAGAAGTACACTATGGCTATAGTGATCAACAAAGGATTCATCACTCTTGGGTACATGAGAAATTATCTCGTTGAGTTATTTAGTTAGTAATTAAGACCGCAAAATCTATTGCTACAATGGATTTGAGTTGGTGCTCAAATCCAATTTTATATGGTTGTTGATTCAATAATTGAATACAAATGTATCAAGGCCAATTGATTGACGTTGACACTAATTCTGTACTTCAAACCTTAATGAGATAAATGATAATGAAGGAATTTGAATTACACAATAACCATATCATTGACAAGTAGCATGCTTCGTTGAGTCTCTATTTACTAAGTGGTCATGATGTTTTGCTAGAAGCCAATCTCGGTCCGTGAATAGTGAGAAGATTGATTGGTAGCCAATCACGATACTATTTCACTACCAACATGAGAAAAGCCATTTCACTACCAACACGAGAAAAGCATATGAGTCACACACATAAGAAAGTTGAAATCCCCAAGTATAAAGCTTTAGAGCTTTAGGGGCTTATGAAGTGGATTGTCATGATTCAGGATTACGTCGTTGCATAATTATGGGATTCAATAATGACAATCTCAATTTGTTTAATAACTGACTCAAGATTGGCAATTTAAGAGTTTTGGTGAAAAAGAGCATTTTAGGTATTTTGACATTTAGGGTATTTTGGAAATTTTATTGTGTAATTAAGTGAATAAAAATTTACTTAATTCTGGAGTTATTGCTCATGCCTATTTTATTTTATTTATAAAATAGAATAAGTAAAATTACAAATTTTGATTTAAAATAAAATACCCATTTAATGTTATTCCACCATAGAATAACATTGTACGCAATTCCTACTTGGAATAGGGTTGGGCCTTATTCCTAAATGAAATGGATTTAAGTGTGTGTCCAAACACATGACACTAAACCCTAGGCCTATATAAAGAGAAAGGTTCGTTGATTTTATCAATATAATGAGAGAACAAAAATGTAAACCCTAGTTGTCCCTTTTTCTCTCTATCACCGTAAATAGCTTATATTGATCTAGCAATATGTCATTCTTGATTCTTCGGGTTTGCTTTTGTGTGGACTAAGTAAGTGCGTGTATATACTTGATTCGGCTTGCGAAGAAATCATTTCTTCGAAGGGAAGGAGCTATCCATAGACGTATAATCTATTTCCTTGTATGGGTTTTAATTAAAATACACATTTCATTGCTCTTGATTTTGGATTAGGCTTGATTTGGGTTTAATTTGTTTTATATTATTTCGTTGCGTTTTTCCCAAATCTCCAACAGGATAATGGGAAGGAAAGGAAAGGAAAAAGGCGGGTTAAAAAGACAAACGAAAATTGCAGAAGGTGAAACGGTGGAAGATGGTGGTGGAGGGGTGGCGGGAATGTGGAGAAATAGTGGAAAAGAGGGAGAATATGTGGAGGAAGATGGAGGTGGAGATGGGTTGGCTGGATGAATATGAATGTTGAATGCGGTTGGTTTGCCAACCTATAGAGAAGTGAGAGGATTTTCTCTCACTCATCAAGTCTATATGTTTTAGTGCGCCCGAATTATTGTATTTTCACTAAATGTGAATTGGATGAACATTAAATTTGTTTACTGGTGGCATTCAAGGCCATTTATTAACAAATAAAGGAGTAATTTCAATTATTATTATTTTGTTTTTTTAATAGGAAATTTTGCAAGTTAGCCACATTTGGGTGGTGTTAAAGGCAAAATAACCAAGTTTTAAATTCCTCTATTATTAATCATGGAACTTTGATAACGACTAATTTACTCCTATAATATATAATGCTCTAATTTATTCCTATACTATATTATGCAACAAGAATTTCTATAATAATTTTATATCTTGATTGTATTTATTGTTTTTAATTTTCAATAGTTAATTAATTTTAAAGAAAATAGAACGAGAATTTAAAAAAAAAAAAAAAAAACACCTACAATAATATATACCCCATCACAATACAGGTGCTGCTTGCCTTCCACCTTCAATGTGAGATAAGAGGTTAAACTTAAGGGGACATTTGGTTGACGGTAATGTCAAATTATTGGGGTAATGTTAACTTATATTACTTGATTACCACGTTTCGTTGTCAAGTAATATAAGATTTCGATAATCTTTAAATACCAATAGTAGTTACTATTGGTAATATTGGAAGTAATCTGATTACAGATTATCATGATTATCTTTTTTTGTTATAATTTTATCCCTTATTAATGAAAATTTTGGACAATAATACCCTCATTTTAAAATAAATTTACATTAATATCTTATTTCAATTTTACCCTTGTTTAACTAAAATTTTGGACAATAATGTCCTTACATTAAAAATAATTTACAGACCCGAAAACTCGCCGGAATCCCTAAAAAAGAACGAGTTTGGTGGGAGGCTCCGGGAGGCTTCGATATATTGATGGCCGAAAACGGCCATATCAAGCCAGATCTGGCCGAGAATAGATCTGGCTGTTAACGGCCAGGTCCGTGGCAGTTAACGACCAGATCTCGCCCAGATCTGGTTGGAAATGACTAGAATAGATCTAGCCATTTCCGGCCAGATCTAACCTGATATGGCCATTTTTGGCCATTAATATGGCTGAAAACGGCCATATCGAAGCCTTTTGGTCACAGTGAGTTACTGATGGGGAGTTTCGGAGACTTCTGGCGGTGGTTTGCGGTGGCGGTAGGCGGTGGCAGGAGGTGGGGGTGATTTCGTAATAAATTAAAGTTTTATATAAACATGGGTGTTTTAACTAAATCTGAAATATTGGGGGTTAAAAAAATTATTCAAAAATTAATAATAAAACTGATATTATATTAATATTTGTAAAGGAGGCAATTTAGTAATTTAAATAACATACCCACCAATTTATTCTCCATAACCAACCATATTAATATAACATACCCACCAACTAGCCAAACATATTTTCTTAAAGATTTCCAGTAATCTTTCAAGGTAATTTATCTTTCCAGTAATCCAACATTCACAGTAATCTAACATTCCCGAACCAAACGCCCCCTAACGGTTTAATTAATTACTGAATTATTTGACATCCCTTGAATTTTAGTATTCCTTTAAACCCCTAAAATTTATAAATTATCGCCAATTTCCCCTATAATTACTATTGATTTCTCTTATTATACTACTTAATTACATAATAGAAGCGAGTGATTAGCAATACTTAATTAAAAGAGCGTGGGGCATTTTTCATCCAAAAACAAACTTGATGTACTCTTCTTGCTAATTCACATCATTTAAATTTTCGGAAATGATATCTTAATCGATTTTTAATAAATTTTTTCATTATATTTTCTATTTAATTTAACCTTAATCGACCTTGTATTATAATTATGAATATAAGGGTAGCAATTATTTTTCAAATTATTATAACTACTATTCTCAGAAAATAGGCGTGGAATAAATTTTTTGGGTACAAATAGTGGTTTCATCACAAGAAAAAACCTAGAGAGAAACAAGTATAATTCTCAAACTATAAGGGGCATATTTAAATATAGAAAATTTTAGGGGAAGGCAGAAACCGTATAACCCAACCAAAACCCTACCAAAACCCTTGAGGGCTCTTGTTTGTATTATTTGCAGAAGAAGATCAATAAACCCAAGCCTTCTTTTCATCTTCATTCTTCTTCTTCAACTTCGACTTCGACTTCGACTTCGACTTCGTCTTCGTCTTCGTCTTCTCTGCAAGCAAAACAATGCCGTTGGGTGAGAGAGGAGGATGGGACAAGAGCGAATCCAGATATTGTGGAGTGGAGACTGACTTCGACAATGACATGCCGCATCTTTTGTCCTACAATCTCTCCACTGGTGGCTTCGATTTCGTCGTTGCTACTCTGGTTAGTGTTTTTCTTTTCGATTCTTTGGTTTTGGTTTTGATTATTCTTTTTAACTCCCACCTGTTTCAAATCTTACAGATGGACCCTGCTTATAGGCCAAGCTTGGTAGAAAGAGACGCTAGTGGTGGATCAAATGTTCTGCCATTTGCTGCTTCTGACTTGGTTTTGAGCCCCTCCCAATGGAGTAGTCATGTTGTGGGTATGACCTTTTCAATTCACAGTTAGTAATCATTTCATTTTATATTTTTAATTTTCTTTGATTTTTAATTTTATTATTTTTAGCATACTCCTTGCATAAGGAGTTCGGATTATAAAAAAAATTAGGATGTTGGGAGAAGAATTAGATATATTCATTTGATTTTGTAGTCTTGGTTGAATTATCTGTCTTGTATGCTATCCTTTTTGGGCCTGTAATAGATTCTACTTAGAGGTGAATTATTTTATCTGGATAGTATGAGAGATAGTTCATGTTGTCGGTATGAAATTTTCAATTTACTGTTGCTAATCATTTCATTTTATATATGTGTTTCAGTTTCTTGTTTATCTTGATGCTGGAGCATGTGATAGTTTCTATTCAGGAGTATTAATTTATGCGGATAGTTATTCTCTCGGGCAGATGACATTTTTAATTTGCTTTGAAAAGTTTTTGATTTTTAGCATACATCTTGGATAAGGAGTTCGGATTTTAAAAGAAAATTAGGATGTTGGAAGAAGAAATTGATATATTCATTTGATTTTGTAGTCTTGTTTGAAAGATTTTGTCTTCAGCAAAGTCTTTCCCTTAGGAGTTTGGTTTTTAGAAAATCCGGTTGAGAGACTTGTTTGGGCCTGTACAAATTCAACTTCATAGTATGATTTATGCTTAAAGTTCTTCTCTGGTGCGGATGTTCTGTGAAAATTTTGGTTTGGTAAAAAGTGATAAAAGGTTCTGTTTGCATTACATTCTTGTGGAACTCCCCCGGTATATTCTTGAATCTATTCAGGAAAAATTAGTTCGTGGATTGACTTGGATTCAGAAGATGAGACCATTCGGATGGATTCTGAAATTACTTTGAAGCAAGAAATAGCATGGGCTATGCATTTGTCCTTACAGGTTTGTCTTGAAATGATTTTCCTGCAATGTTTATATTAGTTCAAACAAAAAGTTAAGCATTGATGTAAATTTCTTTTTGTTTTGCTTGTGATGTTAGCTTCTTCATATGATGCACGACAAAATCCAAATTATTTTCCCAAGAAGAAATTGTGAGGATAACTAAATGAAGTAGCATATACTGCTTTGCTTTTAATAATTTTGTTTTTAGTTATCTGAATTTTTAGAGCTTCTTCCATAAATAATCATGTTCTTCTACATGATAGAGAACAAGATGTGATGACTATTCTCTTGATTTCTTATCTTAGCATTTGATTTCAAGGTCAAAATTCTATAGCTTCAAAGCTTAACTACCTTTGCAGTAGTTTTATTGACACCTATAACCAATTTCTCTTTTTCCACTTCTATTAATCATGTAGGAATCCAGAGGCATGAAACTTTTTCTTGCTTTCGTGAATAACCTGTCACTGCAATTGTTTTGTTTCCTTTTTGAAAGATTGTATTTGTACAGTTATGAATGAGCTATCGTTAAGAGAACTCCTGAGAATTAAAGTTAGATAGGTGAGGCTAACACTCTTCATTATTATGTTTTCTGTAGAAAGTCTTTTTGTGTTGCTGGTAACAAGTGAATTCTGTCCGATTTCTCTTTTTCATCTAAAACATAGTGTAAACGAAACATTGTTACCTCCTTCTTATTATTGATGCTTCTGTCTCCACACAATCTAATATTAAAGGTTATAGAAGTTATAAGTAAGGTGATTCCTTTGACTCTATATATAAGCAATAGCTGTTTCATCATTATTAGTTTTCTTGTTTTTGAAGTTGGAAATTATATTATAATTCTTGATGCTATGAAAATAGTCCTTGCAAAGGAAGCCCTTATTCCTATGTTTAAGAGGTTGTGATTTTGAATTCACAATTTATCTGCTGCAGGCATGCCTTCTTCCATCGCCTAAGGGAACATCCTGTGCTAATTATGCTAGGTGTGTGAATCAGATCTTGCAAGGCCTAAACAATATGCAGGTGCTTACAGTTTTTCTTTTTAATTTTAATTGTAAGTGCTCGATTTTTGTTTTTCTTCTCATAATTGTCTTTGTTGTGATATCAAAGTTGTGGCTTAGGATTCCGCTGGTAAAGACTGATGATGATTCTATGGACTCTAATCAATTGGTGAGTTTAATCACTTCACCTGATGCTCAGATATTGCCCTTGAAGAATGTCTCATACATATGTTTATAAGCTGTATTTTTTTCTGCATAATATTTATCGGGTTTATTTCATATGAATGTCATTATATTTGTGTGATGAAACAGCTTCTTGGATTCTTGTGTTCCCCCCTCGAAGTCATCATGAATACCATATTGGATTGCAATTGACATATTTTGTATCGACCTTTATATTTTGCATTCTGATCTTTTATGGTCCATAATCCCTCTTCAGAATGTTATGATCAGTTGACTTACCATGTGTTTTTATTTTTTATTTTTTAATGTTGTAATTTGCTCTGATTAGTATTTGAGAAAAGAACCCAGTGTTAAATAGGCCTGCTTTATTCCTTTTTTTTTTTTTTTCCTGTTCTTGCCCTATAGATCGACTCCTGGGAACTCTGGAATTCATTTCGTCTTCTTTGTGAACATCATGGTCAGCTCTCAATTGCCCTTAATGTTCTGTAAGTTGAATAAACAATGCTTTGTAGATTTTAAACCTTTGATTTGAGCAGAACTAATGGGTATACTTACTATTGTTAATGGTTTGTTTTCTAGGAGCTCACTACCTTCAGCAAACTCCCTTGGACGATGGTTTGGAGAGCCTGTTAGAGCAGCCATAATAAATACTGATGTAAAATTTACCTTGAATATTTCATTATTTTATCCTTGAAATTTTGATTTAATTGTTTGTTGCTTCTGTGATTGCCACCAGATTTAATTGTTGATTTGTGAATCTTGGTTGTTTAAAGAAGTTATTGTTGATTTTTGCAGTCTTTCCTAACGAATGCACGGGGTCATCCATGCCTTTCGAGGCGCCACCAGAAGCTCATTACTGGATTTTTTAACCATTCTATACAGGTTATCAAACAATTGCTTATTTTCTTGTGTCTTTTGTTCATTTAAAGATGATGTTTTTCATTCTTGATAATGATGGTCTTGGCTGATCATACATTCCTTATGATATTTTTTAAATCATTCTTTCTGCTAATTTCCTGGTTTCGAGTCATTAATTATTGTCCTGGGGAATACTTGTTCAGATAGTTATTTCAGGACAATCTGTACATAGTCTTCCTGGGGGGAGCTTGGATTCAGCTGCAAATCATACTGTTAATAATGTTGACAGTAAGTTCCTAAGTTGTTATCTTCACTCCACTAATATGTTGCTATGAATACCGTTAATGCTTAAACAGTTGTATGTTAGTAATGCAATTTTAGTCTACAAATGGGAGGAGCTTGGCTGTATTATATTAACCTCTGTTTCTAATTTGAGTTCACATGTTCGTTAGCTTTATGTTTTACACATGGATCCCACATATGTATGTTGTGTAAAATATGCATTATTCACTTTTTCTATACTTAATTGTTCTGAGAACATATGTTTTTTATTCTTCTTGTTTTCTAAAGTTAGTTTAAATTGCTCTTGTCTATAAGTTAAGCAGTATTCTTGGTCTTTCAGATGCACAGAGACATCCCCTAAGGCCATATTTGGACTATGTTGCTTATATGTACCAGAGGATGGATCCCCTTCCTGAGCAAGAACGTTTTGAGGTGCAGTGCACTTTTTGTGAGCTAGCTTTGTAATTTTCTTCTTCTGACCCTTGTATATTCTCATGGCAGCTTGGTTACAGGGATTTTTTACAGTCTCCACTGCAAGTAAGTTTTCCTTACCTTCCTCTGTCTTTTGATGTTTTTTATCCACTAGTTTCTTGGTATTCACAACTTTTTCCTCTGTGGAAGCATATAATTCAAAAATTCCATTTTATTTGATACTTGTAATTACTAGCTGTGTTTGTCTGTTCTTTAAATGCAGCCTCTTATGGACAATCTAGAAGCTCAAACATATGAGACATTTGAGAAAGATGCAGTGAAATACATTCAGGTACATAGTCCATATGTGGCACTGTAATTTACTGGTGGTTGGAAGTCCCATTCTTCTAAAGACAACTGGTACATTTATTTTCAATTTCTCTATTTTCCCTGTCGTTCTGACTTCTGATTAGTAATGATGTATTTGAATTTTGCTAGTACCAAAGGGCAATCAGTAAAGCCTTACAGGACAGGATTCCTGACGAAGAAGTGACTTCATTAACCACTGTAAGCTACCCATTTGTCGGTGATCTGAATTTTGAGTTCATAGTCTAATTTATTGCACCACCTTAAATGTGGCAGTTCATGATATCAGTGTGCTTTTAAATGTGGCAGGTACTGATGGTTGTAGGAGCAGGACGTGGACCTCTTGTTAGGGCAGCATTGCAGGTTTGTTTCTCTGGCATAGATAATGGAATGTAGACTAAGTTATGTTATTGGAGATTGCCTGCTGAGTGTTGTTTTCTTCTTCAATTCATTTATAGGCAGCTGAAGAAACGGGAAGGAAACTGAAGGTTTATGCTGTGGAGAAAAATCCAAATGCAGTTGTTACCCTTCATGTGAGTGGCAGATTTCATATTGGTGCATGAAAGTCTAATCATGTTTCCATCATTTTATTGCTTAATTAAGCTTAAATTGCTAATATATACAATATCAAATTGCTATTCTTTATTAGTCACTTTAGGAAATATTTTATTTTCCAAAATTGGATGTGAAGTTTTATTTTTATTTTACTTAGATGGATTTAATTATTCTATTTAGTCTTTTGATTTTTTCTTGCTTGAGTAGGAATAGTAAGGTTTAGGACTTGGTTGTTTTGTAGAGATTAGACTTGGTTTGAATTTTGGTTTCTCCTCCTTATATCTCTATTTCCCCCCTATTATCTTATTCTTCTCATTGTCTCTCTTTTCTTTCCTCAGTTATATTCTTTGTTCTACAATTCTTTCATCACAAGACTGTGTTTGTTTATAAGGAAATAAATGTGTCTGTCTGACTTGGTTAGGAAATAAAGTGGTTCATTTTAATAAGGGCAACAAATCTTAGAGTGATTCTTACTCATTGTAGATTTCATAAATAAATAAATTATGATAGTTATAGTATTTCATTTGTTCAGTTTGCTCATTTTATCTTATACATTTGAAGGTCTCAATCAGTAATTTTGCCTTAACTAGTTGCAAGATATTTGTTTAGAATAACTAAATCACACGTCTCTCTCTCCTGCTTGTGGGCTTGACGAGTTACTGTGAAAAAGAAATGTTTTATGCTTTTACTTCTTTTGGAAAGCCAAAAATGTACTTTCATGTTCTTCTTCCAATTTCTTTAGTGATGAAGTTACTTGGTATTTGAGGGTGACAAAGCCTTTTCTGGAACAGAGTTTGGTTAGAATTGAGGGGTGGGAGAATGAGGTGAATATAGTTTCTTGTGACATGCGTTTTTGGGATGCTCCAGAGAAAGCTGATATCTTGGTAAATGAATGTGGTCTTGGTAAATTGAAGTTTTCTTATATTTCTCTTGGTACTGTTTGCGTATTTATCTTTGCTATATTTTCTTTTAGGTTAGTGAGTTGCTTGGTTCTTTTGGTGACAATGAGCTGTCTCCTGAGTGCCTAGATGGAGCGCAAAGGTTTTTAAAAGAAGATGGAATATCTATACCATCATCGTATGTGTATTCTTCTATAGCATGTGATTTTTTTTTTTTTTTTTTTTTTTTCAATGTGTATTTGATAATTAGCTGGTGAGATTCTCTTAGGGACAAGAGGGCTCCAAGGTGCTACTAAAAATAGGTTATATCAATTCGAAACTATTGTGCACTTAGTGGCTACAAGGTTGGAAATATTCTTAAAACATTAATTTAGAAGCTTTGTCCATATTTTCACTTACCACAATATGATAGGAAATCAATACATGGAATATGTCGGGCGGTGATTCACGAATAACTAGAAGATATGCTAGTGGACCTAGATTCTTTTTAGAGAAAATATTTACTGATCTGTACCATTCATTTTACTTATGAACTAGTAAGACTTACTTTGCATCCAAGTATTTGTTTACTTTTTAATATGTAATTTTTTTTCCTTCCTTGCTTTTCTATTTTCTCTTATTTTGTGAGTTTGTTTGAGTGTTTCAGGCTTACTCAAGGTCAATTTTTTAGAGTTTACAATTTTTTTGAGTTGAGTTTTAAGGTAGCACAATTTCTCTAGGGTTGTGATGGTGCTATCAAAACATTATCTAATAGGTTAATATTTTGGGTAGTTAGTCAGAGTTTAATTTGTGATATCGGTTGTAGTATTTTGTGCTTATAAATTTTGATTTATATTCTGTGGCATATTTGTCAAAAAGTTGCACCTTGACATTATATTACTTTGTGAGTGATCATGCAAATATCTTGCGAAGTGCATTCATCTTAGGCCCATAATAACATTTGTATTTATAATCAGAATTCAGATTTCCAATTGTTTTCTGATCTCTGTAGCATTTTTTATTGGTATGATTCTTTAGGTACACAAGTTTCATCCAACCAGTGACAGCTTCAAAGTTACACAATGATGTAATTCCTTGTCTTTGTGCTTGAGAATATAACTTTTCTTCAAGCAATTTATGTGTTAGCTAAAGTTACTGTGGTGTTGCAGGTTAAGTCCCATAAAGATCTTGTGCATTTTGAAACTGCTTATGTTGTCAAAGTGCACAGTGTAGCAAGGCTTGCTCCTTCCCAGCCAGTGAGTTTCTTTTTGGCAAGCTTGATACCTGTAACTTGTGAACAATATTTGGTCTATGGCTTATTAAAATGATATAACGTAATTGATTTTGTTGGTGTTTGAATCTCTCTTCTGACCTATTCTTAGAAGCCAACTGTCAAGAACTTGAATTCAACATGTTTTAGATGCTATACGTGATATGTTTTCCTACAGGTCTTTACGTTTACTCATCCGAATTTCTCAACTGAGAAAAGCAATCAACGATACAAAAAGCTGAGGTTTGAACTACCTAGTGACACTGGGTCAGCCATTGTACACGGTATGTAATAAGCCATCAACGATAATAATCAGTTGTCATTCCAAATTTGAATTTGAGAGAACATGAATTAGATAACTAGGCTGAAGCCTTTGAGTAAGAACAGGGTCAGTTAAGATTTACAAAGCTAAGCTCAATTTTACCCTCTACTTATAACCACCTCATTTTATTGGTTATTTTCTTTTTCTAAAAACAAGCCTGAAGTATAAATACGTCTACAAAGGTAAATTCATTTTATGTTGGAAATTTTGAGCTTGATATCTATCATATGCCTGATTAATAGGGTTTGCTGGCTATTTTGATGCGACTCTCTACAAAGATGTACATCTCGGTATTGAACCGTCAACGGCCACACCGAACATGTTCAGTTGGTAATTTGTTTAGTATCTTTTGGGTTTGTGCTGCATAACATTTTATAGAGACAATATGGTAGCTTATTTTTCTAGATTATGTGCTAGTGCGAAGTTGGCAATTAATTACTTATATAAAGTGTCATGGAATGAAAGATGAAGATCTCTTTTCTTATTCAGGTTTGCCATATATTTTCCACTAAGGACACCAGTATGCATCCAACCTGGTTCTCCTCTTGAAGTGCATTTTTGGCGTTGTTGTGGTTCGACTAAGGTAATTTTGCAATAATAACTTTCTTTTTGGTGTTTATTGGTTCCATGACTTTAGTTTTTTTTTTTTTTTCTTTTCTTTTAGTTGATTTTTTTTATATCATAATATATTGCATCGTGGAAACAAAGAAAAAGGCATAGAAAGGAGAATCTGTAGTCTTTTAATTTTCAAATTATGAAACCTGCATTCATTTCTTAAAATATGCAGCTTCAAATTCTCCTGGCCTGCTGTNCCTAATAAGAACAAACAACTCACAATTTATAATACAAACATATCCTTCAAACTTATGAATTCAGACACATTCAGCTAACAAACACATTCAACTTTCAGATAGAAAAATAAACACCACCTAAGTCTAAAAAAAATAAATAAATAAATAAAAAAATTGATGCGGCTTCATTAATAATAAGACTTTATTATTTGACACTTCGTAATTTGATAGATTGTGTTGAAGTTGGAAGCTAGAAGTTGGACTTGTTTACTTGATTGATATTCTTGTAATTTGAACTATATTTGTGATGATGTTTCTCCAGGCTTGTTATGTGATGTTAGTTCAATGATTTAAATTTTATAATATGAGAAACTTATGATATTCATTATTAGTTTCATTCCAATAATTATTGAGTTAGCTTAATTTTGGTTAAACCTTATTTTATTATGAATTTGGTGGAGCATATTTTTGTAAAATGGCTTGGATGCATGGACATACCTAGGGGTGTAAGCTGAGACAAGCCGCTCACGACTGGCTTAGGCTCGGCTCGATAAAAGCTCAAGCTTGAGTGGCTTGATACAATATCGAGTCGAGTTCTAACATGCCAATACTCGGATCAACCAGCTCGCAAGCTCCAGGGTATAAATGATAGTATTGCAACTAATAGGGGGTGTATATAATTTACGAGTGTCTTCGAATCCTAAAAATTGTAAAAATGACAAACACACCCCAATATACCCAAGTAATCATAATCTGAAAAATCGAATTAGAAACCCAAACTTCTTCTCTTGCGGCATCAACTCACTTCTCCTTCTTTCTTTTTCTCCTCCTCCTCTGTAATCTTCAATCTTTATAAAACTCAAACCACACTTGGTTCTTTCTCAAACCACAACATTTGAAAAGTTATTGAAAACCTCTTAAGTGAATCCCAGAAAAGCTCTCATTTTCTTGATATCAACAGGGCTTGTTTTACTTGTTGCGATGGTGAAGGAGATCAGATGCTTGAATTCTTGGATTGAAGTGGCACCTGCCCTTTTCATTTCCCCAACTAGAACTTCAAATTCTTCGAGTTTGGAGACAATTACGGAAAAGGAAGTGAGGAATATGATGATTGATGAGATTTATAAAACAAGGATTTTTGCTTATGTATTGATCTGTTGGTTGGTTGAGGACTTGATGCTTCCAAGTTAATGAAAGTATCCTGTAAATTGTATGTAATAAACCTTAATTTTTGTAGTTGAAATCTAACTTTTTATTATAATGTTCAAGTTTATTTGTTTCTTTATTTCAATGTGTCGAGCGGTGGAGTAAGAAGAGTCTGCGAGAGCGAGTCGAGCGAAAACTGCTCAAGCTCACCTTTTCTATGCCGAGCTCGAGCTCAAACTCAATGTTTCAATCTCGCCAAGCTCAGGCTCGAGTTTGAGCTCAAAATTGTAGAAGCCAAGTCGAGCTCCAATAACCCAAAGCTCGTCTTGGCTTGGCTTGTTTACATCGCTAGACATTCCTATGTAGTAATTAGTGGGGGTTGGAGACCCCACTCAAAAATAAATTAAATTTTTTTTCTTATACTTGTTTTTTTTTTTTTTCTATTGTTATAATTTATTTTGCAAATTGCCTGCACTCATATAAACATCTTACCTATTTTTTTTCTTTTTTTTATTAATCAAATAAATTTTTGTTTGAAGATAAGTTTATTATTAATATCGTTGTAACTTAGTAGGATTTAGTGAGAGAAAATTATCTACCTTCTCTCTAGGATTAACTAACCCCTAACCCATCTCAAACACCATCTTTTCCACCAATTCGCCACCATTAACACAATCCACCTCCACCTTCACCATTCTCCACAACCTTTTCCTACCACCATTAACTCCCACTCCATCAACATCTTCTTTTTCACCTTAACCTTCATAAACAACCGTCACCACCTTATTTTCCCACCAACTACCACCACCAATCCATCCACCATCATCCCGTCACATCCCTTTTTTCCCCATCCTACTTTTGCAGACCTTTTTCATCTCCCTCCACCATTTTCTTTTTCCTCTTGGCCGAATTCATTTGTGTGGTTGCTTTTGAATTGTTGTTTATGGAGTTAAGGTAGTGGTTGGTTTTGGTGTCGACCTTTTTGGTGTTGGGTTGGCCAGAATTGGCCAAAGCTGGGTTGGTTGGAATTGGCAAGAGTTGGGCTGGCCGAAGTTGGCCAGTGTTGGGTTGGCCGTAGGTTGACCAGATATTGTATAACCATTGATGGCACTTCTCTCTCCCTCCATCCTCAATTTTTTGAATTTTCCTCCTTTTCCTCTCTTTCTTCCTTATTTGCCACATGGCACTCTCCTATTGGCTTGGGGGATTGCCCCTTTATCTTGTTGTCATAACTTTCCACATCACCTACCCCTCATTGCTCTTTGGGATTACACTTTTCTTTATCCTTATCCACCACATCACCTTATATTCCACTTGATTTCTTGCTCCATCTTATTGCCACATCACCCTTATCATTTGCCATGTGTGCCATGTCACTTGGGATCCATTGCACCGGGAGAGATAAAAAAGGAAAGAAAGAAATTTTAATGGTGACCATTGCTTCCTTTTTTCTACCCTATTCTTGTTGGTGTTTTACTCTATGAGGACTTTGGTAATTGAATCTAATCTTATTTCTTTCCCGCCCCTTCCTTCTTGCTTAAGTTGTGTCTAAGGAGTATTTCTAAGGATGAATTGGTCAAGGTTGAAGGTGCTAATAAGAAGAATTCTGTCTTGGAAAAGGTAGCCGAAAATCAAAGAGGATCAAGTGTGAATGGTAACAGCTTATTGTATGAAGAGGGGGAGTACATTTGGGTGGCTCGGGATGCTATTTATGAGGAAGTCAAAAAATTTTGGAAGAGGATTCTTCATTTGAAAAACATAAGAATGATGTAGAAAGAGATGTTGACGAAGGCATCAATCCTTTGAAGGAATTGGTGTAAAAGAGAATAAGTTGGTAATGGAATCCAAGATTGACAAGATTGAGGTTAATATGAAGACTCCCAATGGTATGGATAGTATGGCGGCTAGTTCCTTTGTTCCCTTAAAAGGAAGTAGCTCAAATGGGATGCTTGAAAGCATTGTCCTTAAGACCGTGGATGAAGAGAAGAGGAGAGAGTGGAAAGACCTTCTTTATTCCAAGAGAGCTAGTGCATCCCTAGAGTATATTAAGCCTAAGTTGAGAGTAAAGTTAGGTCTAATATTAGAGTATCTCCTCCTAGTGAAGTTTCAACTTAGGAGTAGATAAATGGAGCAATTGTTTTGTGGGCTTTTTCATTGGTAAAAAGATGTCTTACTTCTAGGTTAAAAACTTTGTGGATAAAAATTGGAAACAGTTTGGAGGTGTTGGGTTTGTTTCTTATTGGCAAGGGGAATACATTCTTAAGTTCGCATATGAGGCTACCAAAGATGAAGTGTTGGAAAGTGGTCCTTGGTTCATTGGAGGCTAGCCCTTTTTCTTGAAGAAATGGAGTCCTAACTTGAGTGCTGGCATGAATTGAGTGACTAGAGTTCCCATTTGGGCAAAATTTTATGGTATCCCTCTTGAGTTTTGGACTTCCAAAGGGTTAAGTCATATAGCTAGTGTTCCTAGAATGTCCTTTACATGGAAAACATAACTAAGCTAAGAGATAGGTTGGAATTTGTTAATGTGTTCTTAGAAATGGATTCTTCCTTGGAATTTAGGGATTCATTTGAGCTAGAATTGTTGAATGGTGAGATTGCTTATATTAAGGTGGAGCATGCTTGGAATCCTATCACTTGCTCTTTGTGCAAGACCTTTGGGCATATCCAAAGTAATTGTCTTGTGGCTCCTAAAGAAACTAGCCTTATGTTTATTAAGAAAAATCCTACCCCTCAACCCAAAGAATGGAGGCAAGTCTCTTCAAGGAAAAACCAACCTGTTACCTTAGAAGGGAAATGAGAGAGTGTTAAGGACAATGAGAAACCAAGGTGAGTGCCCCAAAGGAGAGTGTGAACCATTTTGCAGTTTTGGCCGAGACTAGAGAGGAAGACCTTGAGGTGGGAGAGGAGAATTTTAGAGAGATTGTCTTAGGAGAGAAACCAATTGTAGCACACCCAAATAACAATGCAAGTGGGTAGGTCGAGACTTTAGAGAATGGGGGAGATGTGATTAAGAACGAGAATCTTAGTGTTTTTATGAGTGTTATGCCTTAGATTGAACCATCACCACCTAGGAACCCTATTGCTATGGATTGTTTGGAGGCAAAGGAGATGAAATATATTTCTCCTCGTGTGGCTCCGTTAGTGAACTTGAGGAAAGTGGACGAAAAAGATGGGAAAGAGAAAGGGCTGGTTAAACTAACAAGAAGTCAAAAGAAAAGGCTTGCAAAAAAGGGAAGGATCCCACCCAACTTTATCACCAATCATGATTAAGTTTGTCGCATGGCACATTCGAGGTCTCAATACCCCGCCAAAGCAAAAAGAGGTTAGTAATTTAATTAGGAGTAATAATATTTGTTTATGTGCTATTTTAGAGACAAGGGTGAGAGAGAACAATAAAGATAGAGTAAAGAGCTTAGTTTTCAACAAGTGGTCCACGGTGGATAATTATCATGCTTGCGAAAGGGGTAGGATTTGGGTGGGATGGGATGGGATGCAAAAGGGGTGAAGGTTGATGTCCTTTCTAGTTCAACCCAAGCTATCTATTGCCTTGTTGAGTGTTGGCTACTAAGTGTAAGTTCAGGTGTTCTTTTGTTTATGGCCTTAACAACACGGGGGAAAGGAGGGATCTTTGGCAAGAGTTAAATGATCATTCTAATATGTTTGGCCGAGAACCTTGAGTCATTTTGGGGGATTTTAATCCCTTCAAAAATGTGATGGAAAAAGAGGGTGGATTCTTGTGTTGGAAGCCACATTGTGGAGAGCTTGATGAATTGTGTAGAGTGGTGGAAATGGATGACCTTAGATATATAGAGGTAATTTTTTCACTTGGAACAACAAGGGGGATGCTTCTAAGAGAATTATGTGTAAGCTTGATCGGATGTTGGGTAATGAAAAACAGGGTCTTTGTTTTCCCTTTTCTTTTGCTACTTTCCTTCTTCCGGGTATTTTCGACCATTGTCCTATGATACTAGATTATGGGTTGGTGTCTCAAGTGAGAAAACCCCTTTTAAATTTTTTTAGTTTTTGGACTGAGGATGATTCGTTTATTCCGTTGGTAGAAAAGTTTGGAGGATGAAGGTGGAAGGCAATCCTATGTTTAGATTAATAACCAAGCTAAAGGCATTGAGATATGAGCATAAGTTGCTAAATGAGAAGAAGTTTTGGAACATTTCGGAGAGAGTGAAAAAAGCTAGGATTTATCTCTGTAATACCAAAAGAAAATTAGACGATGACCCATTTAATAAGGTTTGCATCCAATTAGAGAGGGAAAGGGCTTCTAAATTATTTAAGTTAGCCAAGGCTGAGGAGTCCCTTGTAAAGCAAAAATCTAGGGTGAAATTGTTGAGAGAAGTTGATGTCAACACTTTCTACTTCTTTAAATCCATCAACAAGAGGAGAAATAGAAATAAGATTGTATCTGTAAGGTTGGATGATGACAACCACACAAATGACAAGGGAAGGATAAAAAAAGAGTTCACTTTGTTCTATAAGGAGCTCTTTAAAGAAAAGAATCATAGAAGGAGATTCGGTGGGCTAGAGGAAATAATTGATCCCATTATTTCGAGTGATGAAGCAAATAGAATGGTTGCTGAGGTTACTAGGGATGAGATTACCAAAATTATGTTTGAGATGAACAAGGATAAAGCCCCGATGGCTATGGAGCATTCTTCTTTCAAAAGGCCTGTTGTGTGGTGGGAAATGATGTGATGGAGGCTGTCCAAAACTTCTTTCAATTGAGTAAGATGCTTAAAGAGGTCAATTGCACCATTATAGCTCTTGTTCCCAAAGGTTAGAACTGTACTTTGTGTGGGGACTTTAGACCTATATGTTGCAACATCATCTACAAGTGCATTTTTAAGATTGTGGCTAATAGGATGAAAGGTATGCTACCTAAATTCATAAACCAAGCTCAAATGGATTTTATGGAAGGTAGGAAAATAGGGAACAATATCCTCCTTAGCCAAAAGCTCTATCACTACAATAGGGGTTCAGACAAGGTGAGGAGATATGCAATAAAAGTTGATCTTTTAAAGGCCTATGACTCGGTGAGATGGAACTTTATTCTTAAAACTCTCAAAACCCTTAAGTTCTCAATTGCTCTGAATGAGGAGCTTACCGGGATCTTTAGGGGGACAAAGGGCCTTAAGGAAGGAGACCCCATATCTCCTTATCTCTTTGTTATTGCCATGGAAATCCTTTCGAGATTGATGTTTAAGGTGGCAACCAAGGAGGATTTCAAGTACCATTGGCGTTGTAAGAATTTAAATCTAACCCACCATTTTTTTGCAGATAACATCATGTTTTTTTGCTATGTTGACAAGAATTCCATTATGAACATGAAGAATGCTATTGATTTATTCTCTTGTTGGCTGGTCTCAAAGCAAACATTGCCAAAAGTCATATTTTTCTATCCAAGGTGCAAGAAGAAGAAAAGCTCAAAGCTATTTTCAGGTTTGAAAAGGGCTTTCTTCCAATGAATTGTTAGAGTAGGTGCCCTAGAGCTAATCAATTATTGTAAGATTGACTTTGTAATAAATGTTTATTTATCAATAAAAGGCATATTCTTCTATATCGTGTAAATCATATTTATATGTAATGATAAATGTCCTTAGGATGGTAGAACTGTGATGAGGGTATCAAGTGTTTCAAATCTTGATAGTGAGAACCTTATGATCACATATGGTGGTCATTCTAGAAACGTCCGTAGCCCCAATATTATTCTAACCAAGGATACAGATAATACGATAAGGCTATCATAGAGTTGAAAGACCCTGTCGAAAGACAGTGACTAATCTCACTTGTCCAGGTTGTTTGCTGACAACCTAGTGCAACGCATGGGTGCTTGCCATAGGCAAGCTCACTGGACAGACCCACCAGAGGATTCCATATGGATGGTAACCCAGTGTCTATAGAATAAATCCTCTAACAGATGGTGGTGCATGTGATCCTTAGACTTGAGATCACCAGAGCGCCTTGTGCACCAATTGGAGTAGTTTGACATTAGCCCAATGTAGTTCTATTCAGAGATATCAATACGGTAATGATTGACTACATTGAGAAGTGTATCGAGACTATGGTGGATCGACAAAGGATTTATCACTCCTAGGTATGGGAGAAGTTATCTCATTAGGTAATTCAGTAAATGGCAATGACAATAAATCTGTGGCCACAGTGGGATTGAGTTGATGCTCAATCCAATTTATTATTCCGGTCATTGGTCCATTAACTGAATACAAACATGTCGAAGATATCTGAGGTTGACACTATTTCTATACCTCAGTCTCAATGAGATAACAGATGATGAAAGGATTGGATTGTACAGTAACCATATTATTGACAAGCTGCGGTTTTGCTGAATCCGAATCCGAATCTATCGGGTGGCCATGATGCCTTGCTAGGGGCCAATCTTGGTCTGTGTGTAGTGAGAAGATTAATTAGTGTTAATCGCGATACTACACGCTACCGATATGATGAGGAGCCTACGAGTCACACATTTAGAAGATAATTTAAGAATCAATTTGTGAGAAGGGTATTTTTTTCTTTTAGGATGAAATGGTATTTTGGTAATCTCACAGTGCAATTAAATTTGCTGAGGTTGTTGCCTGTATTTAATTTTAATATTAAAATTAAATTAGTGAGATTATATTTAAATATATCTCTGTATATATTTAAATGAATTATTATTATTAATTAAATGTTAATATATATTATTATATATTAATTGATTTTAATTATAATAATAATTAATTAATTAAAATACCATAAAGGGGGTGTTTGGTTGTAAGGGTGAACTAGGGTTGGAGTCCATGGCTATTCCTAAGTGGAATAGGGTTCTAATTATTGCACTATATAAGTGCAACTTAAAATTAAAACAAATGAGGAATTCATTCATTCAATAAAATTAAAAAAACCCTAGCCACCTTTTTACTCTCTCTCTCACGTTTCACTCTTGAGTGAAAAGTGAAAAATTTTCTTTTCTTCTTTCTTGATTCTTGAAGCCCTTTGATTGTTCTAGCAAAATAATCAAGGGTTATGCAGATTGTCTTCGTGTGGATTTCCGTGAGTGTGATCCTACTTTGGATTGATTAGCGAAGAATCATGTGAACAGTGTCGATGAACAGTGTTCTGTGAACAGGTTGTGAACAGTATTTGTGAGCGTAATCAGAGATATTCAGAGGAGCCTCCAAAACGTGTGTAAGCATTTTGAATCCTTGTATGGATTTTTCTATACTGTTGTAATGCAAAAGGTTATAAACACTATAATCTGTACCCAGATTTGGGATTAAGGCATATGATTGGTTTTTATTTGTTTTAAAATTGTGTTTTTCCACTGCGTAAACCCGATCACATGCTAACAGTGGTATCAGAGCCTTGGGTACCAAATTATTTTGTTTAATCATTGATGTTTGATAACATGTTTTTGCATAATATGTTTTCATGAATCTGGTGGATTTTGTATATTGATTGGTTTAATTGATCAATTGACTAATGATGTGTTGATGAGTGACTTATTGGTTGGTTGATGTCTTGGTCGAGTGCTTGTGCATTCGATTTGATTTGGATCCATATCGTTACGTGAAAAAACTTAAAAAAGGGTTACTGTGCGATTCACTGTTTTACGGCATGAGCCACAGCGAAATAACACTTCGCCCCGACAAGATGCAAAAAGTGAATCTGGTCGTGGTGAAATAAACATTCACCGTGGCGAACTGCCAAAAAAGTAGATCTAGCCGCGGCGAAATAAAACTTCACCGCGGCATGAATCTCTCTGGAATGTTTTGTGTTTTCTGGAAGTTTATGGCATTTGCCACAACGAAATAAAAATTCGCCGCAGCAACCATGTGTATATGAACGTCACCGTGGTGAAGAAATTTCTCTGCTGTAGCAAGAAAGCAGCTGTTCCATTTTGCTTTTCTATTTTTCGCATAGGGGGCCAAATTGCAGTTTTTGAACCTATAAAGCCAATAATAATTCTACACATATAAGAAGGGTAATTTAATAACTCCACCCACCCAAATTCAAAATGTTAATTTTGGATGTATGCAATGTTCTTGTTTGAAATTGCTTGGTACCCGGTACATGAGCGTTAGACCTTTGGTATGTTTTTGTAATTTTGGGTTTGCTTGTAATTTTATAAAGAAATAGGACATGCGTGTCCTACCTCTCTCTCTTATATCTTCATGTATTTCTTCTTCTCATCTCACTCCCCTCATATGTAACGCGAGGTTTCTATTTTATCGATGTAAATTAGAATAAGGTTTTTTCCATTATAAAAATACTTTGTAATGATTGTGAGGAAGAAACGAAGGAGCTATGAAGAGGAATAACTTGAAGACCTAAGATTTACTTTTAGACCCTTAGGTTGACCCACCGATTCCTCTAGGCTCGAGGAAATCGATTGTAGTGGGCCATGTACCGGCATGTTTTAAATTGTTTAGAATGCATGCTAAGGTTGAATGTTCAATAACATGCCAAACAATGACATTCTAACAAAGATAATAATCTGGTGAGACATTAAATAAAAACCCTCAAGTATATTAAGTCACGTATGCCTTCTATCACTATGGTTTTAATCAAACCACTATTTGTCGGAACCTTGTTCGCCAAAGCGAAGAGTACACTTCTACCAGTGGGAGGTTAAAATTCATTAGAGTTTTCCTTAATAGTGATGGGTCGACTTAAAATGACAGTTTTGCTTATTCGCCAATGCGAAGGTTGATAAACATGTCATAGGCATAGTAGAGAAGTACAATCGTTATGTGTACGTGGCAACATGTAGTGTCCACTCTACTGATACTGGGAATCGCACTTGAGGATGACAGCTAGGCCACTGGATTGTGTGATTGGCTTATTGTCTTGCTTTGCATTTGAGGTTAGTAGTGAGAGTTATCAATTGTTGTGGATTAAGTTTGTTGGCCTACCTAATCAACCCATTTTGGCTTGTTTGCCAAAGCGAAGGTTTGAAATAGGCTAGATGGGATCTCAGTCCACTAGGAAAGCCAACAGGCTTTTCTGAGTTAATAGTGAGGGCTATTGGCTTGAGGAAAATAGTAGGAGCGATTTATTTAATAAAAGGCCTTATTAAATAAAAATAAACCTGATAATAATTTTGCTTTATTTTGCACTTGTAGTTTCACTTAATTGAGCAAAATGATCCCAACATCACTGCGACAAATCATCGAATTGGGAGAGAAATGGAATGGTGAGAATTTCGTTGACTGGAATAGAAGTATAAACATACTTCAGTCAGGCGATAGATTATACACCATTGAGTAGGCTTTGTCACTAAAGCTTACTGATAGTTCTATCCATGAGATTGGGTATGTATATGTGAAGCATACACATGATGCGAAAGTAGAAATGACTAGATACATTGTGCTTGCATCAATGACACCATTACTGCGCCTATATTCTTCGTTTTCTTCAAAGAAATGAGAAGCATATGATGTCTCAGTCATTATTCAGATGTAGGATGGAAGAGGGTACCAAAATTGGCAATCATGTACTCAAGTTGACCGATTATATGAACATGCTTGAGATTTTGGGATGCAAACTTAATGAAGGTTTAGCAATAGACCTAATATTACAGTCTTTGCCAGATTCTTACTCTCAATTTATCTATGACTTCATTGAGGATAATAAGAAGAATACCCTTTCTGAGCTTCTGGATATGTTGAATGCTACTAAGTTAGGCATGAGAATGTCAGAAACATTGACGTTGGTTGAAGCCAACTTACGTGAGAAGGTAAGGGCTCAGAAGTCATTGGAAGGAACTGCTATAGATAGAAAGGGCGTTTGTCCTCACTGTGGGAACCCCAGCCACTGGAGGAAACATTGCAAGGCCTTTCTAGCAAAACAGAAGAAGAATGTTACTTCTTCGTCTGGTATGTTCTTGATTGAGATTAACTTCTCCCATCAACATCTTGGGTCATTGACACAGGATGTGGTACTCACATTTGTTCTAATGTGCAAGGACTACAGCAGAGTAGATTGCACGCCAAGGGAGAGGTGGACCTGCTAGTTGGAGATGGAGCTCATGATGCTGCATTAGTTGTAGGATCTTATTATCTGATTTTGCCTATAGGCTTGTTACTTGGAACTTGTGGATTGTTATGATATTCATTTTGTTTCTAGAAATAATTTTTCTGTGTCCACTTTGGACAAGTAAGAATATTGCTTTACTAATGGATTGTTGTCTTTTAGTATAAATAATATTCTATGGAGCTGTTTCATAATAATATGTTTTCAAAAATGAACAATAAGAATATTCTCAAAGTTAAATCTATGCCGAATGTGGCAAGTTGAGTTAAACATACCTGAAGGAATATGGGAGTAAGGTGCATGATGAGCTTTTTGTGATCTACCCACATAACTTTGGGGTTATGCCTTAGAGATTGTGACTCACGCACTAGACCGTGTACCGCCAAGGTCTGTAAATAAGACTTCGTATGAATAATGGAGTGGGTGAAAGCCCAACTTGTCTTATCTAAGGATTTGGGGTTGCGAAGCTTATGTCAAGAAATTGACTTCAAACAAGCTGGGCTCAAAATCCTGTGAAAGTGTATTTGTGGGGTATCCTGAGGATACCAAAGGATACTATTTCTACCATCCAGAAGAGCACAAAACCTTTTGTTGCTCATACTAGTGTCTTCTTAGAAAATGAATTTTTCTAAGAAGTACTAGTGGGAGAAAAGTAGAACTCGATGAAGTTCTAGTACCACAAGATACATTAGACAAAAGATGAGATGATGTGCCACATGAAGTGGTTGAACATCAGGAGAAGGTTACTCGACAACTTGTGGATCAAAGTGAACCACCATAGGTAGCACATGAGCTACGTAGATCTGGGAGAGTACAACGTGAGCCCGAGAGCTATGGTTTTCTTGTGACTCAACATGGTGATGTATTGGTCTACTAAGACAATGAACCCAAAACCTACAATGAATCTGTATCGGATCCAGATTTCATTAAATGGCTTAAAGCCATAAAATCTGAGATGGACTCCATGTCCCAGAACCAGTCATGGTTTCTGGTGAATTCACCTGAAGGGGTAAAACCCATAGGGTGTAAATGAGTCTTCAAGAGGAAGACGACATGGATGGCAAGATGCATACTTATTAGGCACGACTGGTTGCCAAAGGTTTCAAATAAATTCATGATATTGACTATGAAGAAACTTTTTGCTGGTTGCCATGATTAAATCCATCCAAATTATGCTTGCAATTGCTACATATCATGATTATAAGATTTGGCAAATTGATGTCAATGATGCTTTCCTAAATAGAAACCTTGAAGAGTGTATAAGGCACATCCCAATGGTTTCATTCTTGATGGACAAGCTAAAAGGATATGCAAGTTGTAGATGTCCATTTATGGACTCAAGCAAGCTTCAAGGAGTTGGAACATTCATTTCGATGAAGCCATAAAATACTTTGGTTTCATCAAGAACGAAGATGAGACCTGTGTTTACAAAAGGGTGAGTAGGAGCATAGTGGCATTCCTAGTGTTGTATGTCGATGACATACTTCTGATCAGGAATGATATACCAAACTTGCAATCGGTAAACACTTGGTTAGCCAAGTGATTCTCCATAAAGGACTTAGGAGAAGCAACTTACATTCTCGGAATGAAGATCTATCATAATAGATCAGGAAGTTTGCTTAGCCCAAGTTGGAGTACATAGATAAGGTACTGAAGAGATTCAATGTGGAAGAATCCAAGAAGAGATCTCTTCCGGTTGCACATAATGTCTATCTCTTTGAGGATGTGTCTTAAACCACACATTAAGGGAGATAGAATGAAGAGGATCCCACATGCTTCAGCAAGTGGATCCATCTTGTATGCTTAGATTGATGTCTCATGTCCATCAAGCACTTGTAGGGGATATCAATCGGATCCAAGAGAGCAATGATGTGATTGCATGCTTGGACTGATATCTTATGTGCATTAACCACTTGAAGAAGGTATCAACATGATCTTAGTAAGCAATGTGTTATGTACTCAGACTGATGTCTTATGTGCATTCAACACTTGTAGAAGATATCAATCAAATTCAAGTGAGTGACACTGGATAAGTGTCAATGGACATCCTTAAATACCTAAAAAGGGGCTAAGGATATGATCTTGGATTATAGAGGGAAATATGAGCTCACTATATGCTAATCTCCAAACAAATAAAGATGATTTTCGCTTACAATCCAGGTTTATATTTTGTCTCAATAGAGCTGTAGTGAGCTATAAAAGCTCGAAGTTAAGTACTGTAGTGGATTCTATGATTGATGCTAAGTATAACACATTATTTAATGCAACTATATAGGCGGTTTGGATCAAGAAGTTCATTACTGAATTTGATGTGGTTCCAAGCATTGTTGATCCAATAAAGTTCTACTATGATAACAATGGAGCCATTGTTGTGGCTGAGGAATCATAGTCTCACCAGTAATCCAAATACTTACTTAGTCAATTCAATCTGATCTGAGAAGTCAATCAGAAAGAGAATGTGTAGATTTGCAAAAATACCTACTAACTCATTGTTGAAGTTTATGTTGGAGCAAAAGCATGATGAGCACTTAGGTCATTCGATGTTAAATACATGAATGATGGGCTATAATGCAAGTGAGAGATTGTTAGAGTAGGTGCCCTAAAGCCATTCAATTATTGAAAGATTGACTTTGTATAAATGTTTATTTATCAATAAAAGGCATAATCTTCTATATCATGTAAATCATAGTTATATGCAATGATATATGTGCTTAGGATGGTAGAACCGTGATGAGGGTATCAAGTGTTTCAAATCTTGATAGTGAGAACCGTATGATCATATATGATGGCTATTCTAGAAACGTCTGTAGCCCCAGTAATGATATATGTAATGATATCAGGACATATATGATCACATATATGTCCTTATAATGCAAGTGAGAGATTGTTAGAGTAGGTACCCTAAAGCCATTCAATTATTGAAAGATTGACTTTGTATAAATGTTTATTTATCAATAAAAGGCATAATCTTCTATATCATGTAAATCATAGTTATATGTAATGATATATGTCCTTAGGATGGTAGAACCGTGATGAGGGTATCAAGTGTTTCAAATCTTGATAGTGAGAATCATATGATCACATATAGTGGCTATTCTAGAAATGTCTGTAGCCCCAGTATTATTCTAACCAAGGACACAGATAACACGGTAAGCCTATCATAGCGTTGAATGACCCTGTCGATAGGTAGTGACTAATCTCACTTGTCAAGATTATTTGCCGACAATCTGGTGCAATGCATGGGTGCTTGCTAAAGGCAAGTTCACTGGACAGACCCACCAGATAATTCCATATGGATGGTAACCCCAGTGTCTATGGAATAACTCCTCTAACGGATGGTGGTGCATGTGATCCTTAGACTTGAGATCACCAGAGCGCCTTGTGCCCCAATTGGTGTAGTTTGACACTTGCCCAACGTAGTTCTATTCAGAGCTATCAATACGGTAGTGATTGACTGCATTAAGAAGTGTATCGAGACTATGGTGGATCGACAAAGGATTCATCACTCCTAGGTACGGGAGAAGTTATCTCATTAGGTAATTCAGTAAATGGCAATGACACTAAATCTGTGGCTATAGTGGGATTGAGTTGATGCTCAATCCAATTTATTATTCTGTTCATTGGTCCATTAACTGAATACAAACATGTAGAGGATATCTGAGGTTGACACTATTTCTGTACCTTAGTCTCGATGAGATGACAAATGATAAAAGGATTGGATTGCACGGTAATCATACCGTTGACAAGCGCGGTTTCGTTGAATCCGAATCTATCGAGTGGCCATGATGCCTTACTAGGGGCCAATCTTGGTATGTGTGTAGTGAGACGATTAATTAGTGTTAATCGCGATACTACACACTACCGATATGATGAGAAGCCTACGGGTCACACACTTAGAAGATAATTTAAGAATCAATTTGTGAGAAGGGTATTTTCGTCTTTCAGGACGAAAGGGTATTTTGTTAATCTCACAGTGCAATTAAATTTGCTGAGGTTGTTATCTGTATTTAATTTTAATATTAAAATTAAATTAATGAGATTATATTTAAAGATATCTCTGTATATATTTAAATGAATTATTATTATTGATTAAATGTTAATATATATTATTATATATTAATTGATTTTAATTATAATAATAATTAATTAATTAATTAAAATACCATAAAGAGGGTGTTTGGTTGTAAGGGTGAACTAGGGTTGGAGCCCATGGCTATTCCTAAGTGGAATAGGGTTTTAATTAGTGCACTATATAAGTGCAACTTAAAATTAAAACAAATGAGGAATTCATTCATTCAATAAAATTAAAAAAACCCTAGCCACCCTTTTTACTCTCTCTCTCACATTTCACTCTTGAGTGAAAAGAGACAAATTTTCTTTTCTTCTTTATTGATTCTTGAAGCCCTTTTTTATTGTTCTAGCAAACTAATCAAGGGTTCTGCGGATTGTCTTCGTGTGGATTTCCATGAGTGCGATCCTACTTTGGATCGATTAGCGAAGAATCACGTGAACAGTGTCGATGAACAGTGTTCATGAGCGTAATCAAAGATATTCGGAGGAGCCTCCAAACGTGTGTAAGCATTCTGAATCCTTGTATGGATTTTTCTACATTGTTGTAATGCAAAAGGTTATAAACACTACAATTTGTACCCAAATTTGGGATTAAAGCATATGATCGATTTTTATTTGTTTAAAACTGTGTCTTTCTGCTGCGTAAACCCAATCACATGCTAACATGAATTACCTTAGTGTTCCTCTCATAACCAAAAATTTAAAAGCATGTGGATTGTAAGCCGTTGATGGACAAGATTTTGGCTTGGGCTAGTTCTTGGAAAGGCAAGTTCCTCTCTTATGCGAGTAGAGTTGTTCTTATTAGATCCATTCTCTCTAGCATCCAAGTTTATTGGTCCTCTTTATACTTTCTCCCTTCTAAAATCCATAAGGAAATTGATTCATGTTTTAGTGCCTTTTTATGGTCGGGTTCGGACATGAAGAAAAGCAAAACCAAAGTGAGTTTAGGTGATGTGTGTGTTCCACAGGATGAAAGAGACCTTAGGCTTTTTAGGTGTAAGGAGTGGAACAAGGCTGCTATGTTAAGACACATTTGGAATTTTATCCAACCTCATGGTGTTTCCATGTGGGTTGAGTAGATGAAAAAGTACTTTATAGGGCAGAAAAGTTTTTGGGCTATCTATACCCCCTTACCAATGCTTCTTGGGCTTCGAAGAGCATATTGAAACTGAGAAGTGAAGTTAGAGGAAATTTTGAGTATGTTATCGGCTATGGTAAGAGGACTCATTTGTGGCATGACAATTGGCACCCTAATGGACCTTTCACTAACAAGTACAAGCCTAGGATTATTTATGAATCTAGGCTCCCCTACTATGTGAGAGTTGATGAGATTTGTGATGGTACATGTTGGAGATGGCTGACAGCTAATTCTTGGGCTTTAATGGAAGTCAAAAACTCAATGAATTTCATACCATTGGGTAATGATGATAGAGTGAGATGGAAGCCTAACCCTTTGGGGACTTTCACTATTAAGTCGGCTTAGGAGGCAATCCGTGAGCAAAGACCTAAGGTGGCATCACATTATTTGGTCTCTTAGAGTTATTCCTAGGCATTCTCTCATCTTGTGGATGGCTCTCAAAGATCGTCTTCAAACAAAGGACAAACTTGTAAGATATGGTGTTACTTCTAATGGAGCTTGTTGTTTTTGCAATAGGAGCATTGATAACGTGGATGATCTTTTCTTCAATTGCAACTTTACTATGAATGTGTGGAGGCGTTTTTCAGACATGTGTCTGTTAGGGTATAGGCCTCGGCCTTGGCATGAGTATATATGTGACATCTCCTCTAGGGAAATTATGCTTGGGAGTTACTATTTACACCATTTGGAGGGAAAGAAATAACTGGGTTTTTGGAAAAGATTACTAAGATGCCACCTCTTTGCTTAATATGATTAAAGGTTTGGTAAGGGAAAAGGCTTTGCATTTGAGGAGCATGAAGGGAACTATGGAAAGTAAAATCATAGCCCAAAACTTGGGCCTTCCATTATGCATTTACAAGACTTGATGGGAAGAGTTGTGCTCGGATCTCATAGGGTGTCTCCGGCTGCCTCTTTAGCTCGTCTCTTGTTAGTTTGTTGGTGTTGGCATCAATTTTGGCTATCCATTGTTTGTATGAGTGTGCTCCGGTTCTTGCTTTCTCTCTACTTGCTTTGTTGGTTTGTTTTGGGCCGAATGTTGTGGGCGGGGTAAGGAGGTGTTTTGTTTGCTTTTTTGTTCCTATTGGTTTGTATTAGTTAGGAGACTTGATGGTTGGTTCATAGGTTGCATTAACTTTTGGGCAACCTCATGTGAGGTGTGCTTCTCTGCAATTTTTGTGATTAGTTGCTTAGCTTAGCAATTAGTTAGTAGTCCTTGCGACTAATTGATTCTTTTGAGCCTAACCTAGGGCTGTCCTATGGTAGGTTGACCCTTTTTTGTATGGCCCTTGTATATTCTTTTCCTTTTAATGACCCCCCACCCCCCCCCCCCCCCCCAAAAAAAAAAAAAAAAAAGTTTATTATCCATCGAATTTTTTTATATTGTCTTTATTGATTAGAAATTAATTAAAAACTAAAAACTAAAAAAAGGTAAATAGAATATTTTTTGTCCCCTAATGTCATTTTTATCATAAATTTTATATTATTTATTTTAAATTTTCCCCTTTCTAACATTAAATCTTAGGTTTGTCCTTGCTTCGATGATTGGATGATGCCAACCGTTTATGGAAATTAAAAAGGCCGCTAAAAGCTGGAATGAAACTGAAGCGAATCAAAAGAATTTTGGTTGGGCTCAATTTGGCCCCAAAAAAAAAAAACACCAATTGAATCATATTTGTCCTCCCCTACTTTTGAAACTAAAAGCCACAAAATCCATTAATGAAAAGTTGTAAACTCATTAACTTAATATACTTAAATAACATCACAATTGTTTATCACAATGCTAAGCTAATGTGAGAAAAGCTTATACTTTAAATATAAGATTCACCTTCGAAGAAGATTCAATTAATATAGATCGGCAAATTAAAAACGGATCTCTTGATTGAATATAGACCACTTTGTTCCAAACCGTTTTAAGGCAATGTCAAAAGGATATGTCCTAATTGGTTATCAATATTAATATTTGTTCCACCGCTGGCAAATAAAGCTGAAAATGACTTCTACATTATACTAATGAGACTTTAGGAACATTACATAAACAACTTAAAAAAACAAATTAAGAAAATAGTGTGAGAAAGATTGATGAAAATGATGTCACATTAAGTGAATAAGACTGAAACTAAATATGAACATTTTATAAATATTATGAATTATTGGATCACATTTACATTAAAAAAAAAAAAAATTGAACTAAATGATAAACATTGAAATGAAAGTAATCTAAAGGAAAAAATTATGTTTTTTTTATTTATTTTTAAAAAATTAATTGTGACTTAAAAATATTTTAAAGTCTTAATTAGGTTTAATTTTAATTTAATGAAAAAGATCATGATCCTAAACTAAGTATATAAATTTATACTTTCCACACGATGTTTTACTTTATCTTCTCAATGAATTAATATACATTAACTATATATTAATATATAGGATAGTAACTATTAGGATAGTAATATTTATCAACTATATATCAATTTAAACATGCATAAGTAATTAATAAAATTATAGAAAACAAATTAAACTTTCTGAAGTTTAATAAAGCAAATATGACAACTTGTGACTTGAAAACTGTTACCGAAAGTCTATCAATGTTATTAAGAGAACAGATGATTGAATGATTGTTTTTTTGTTTGGATATTTGGTAAAACTAATAATATATTTCATTTAAATTACATATAGAAATTAATTCAACTTTGCCAAGTCTACAAATTAATAAATAATTTTAAGATTATTATAGGTTTAATTTACCTTATGTTAATTCTTTTTTTTTTTTCTTTGTAGAAAGTGATGTATCGAAATTTCAAAATATATGTATTTATTTATTTATTTTCCCATTCTATCGCCTGCCCTCTGGTTAATTTCGTGATGGAAGTAGGATCCAAAAATAGAAAGAATTGTGAATTTGTGGTGGACAAAGAATTGTCTGGAAATATTGTCCATAAGGCCCAATTTGAAGCCCATGATAAAGACTAGCTAATGAAACTATACTGATTACGTAGGCCCACTAGCCCTTCAACCTTTATAGTGGAGAATATAATTAGAGAATTTTAGATGTTGACTTTGCTACAAAGTGATGAATTTCTTCTTTAATTTAGAGAATTATTCCTTTAATAAGTTTCTATACAGCACAGCTTATGCCGTGATTCAAATGCAAGTGTCCAAGTGAAGAATTTTTCACTAACCCTTCTTATTATCTGATATAAAATACATGTTTTTATATTTTATATATCTAGTAAACACTCACGACATTATCTTCTTTTTAAATAGTATGAAATTATCTATCCAATGGTGGAATTACGTGTTGGCTTGAGGTAGCCCTCAAAAATCACCAAAACTTTAAATTTATATATAGAAATATATCATTTTTACCTTTAAATATTTACATTTTTGTTTTCAGTCACCTCATTCATCGAACTTGACACTTTAACCTCCGTTAGTGTAACTATTTTAATTTTTTTTTTTTTTTTTTTTTTTTTTTTTTTTTTTGTCTCTAACCCTTTTAGTCATTGAAGATGACCCTTCACCCGCCCCCCTCCCGTGCAAAAGAAAAAAAAATATCCTTGCTCCACCCTTGCATTTATTAATCATATTACAAATATTGTGTGAGATTTAAATTCAAATCGGTATATTTAGATCTCATTCTCATTCTATTCATTTTACATATTCATCTCAAGAGAACATACAAAAAGAGAGGTGAATGGATTGAATCATGATAGATTCATAATTTCTGATAAATAAATTAAAAAAAAAATTAGATTGGAAAAGAAGTATTTATCTAATTGTAAGGTAATATGATTGCTGGTCTCATCAAAGGATTTCAGAAAAAGAGAAACTGAATGGTACGTGGGAAGAATATATATATGAGAATAAGCCTAATTATATGCTTCCTAATTGCAACTGAAGGATCTTATGAAACAGAAAGAACAGTATTTATACTTTCCTACATTCTTTTATGGATTTGATTTACTCATAATTAAGGTGAAAATGGTTGACGAAAATTAAGTAAAACTAATCAAGAAGTAATTAAGTGAATATGATTGTAACAATTAATTTATCTTCTCTTCAGAGCTCTAAAAAAACTCCCAGCAGCACTTTTTATTCATATTCAAATGATCCAGGTTCTTTTTTTCTTCTTCTTCTTCGTTATTTTTTTTTTAAATTTTAGAATTGTTAAATAAAAATTTTATTTATAATACTACATTAGATGATAGTATAAATAACACGTGAGTTGACATTTGATCTCGGAGAAATATAGTGCTACATATGCATCAGAATAAATGGAGATAACTGTTCAATACGCAAAATTTGGATTATTTGAAAAGATTATCTTAATGAGGAGCCGAGTTGTAAAGAGCGAATTGGTATATTTAAGCACAATCAAATCATCTAATACGTGTCTCATATTCATTCCTGAAACTAAAAGACAAAAAAAAAGTAAGCATTATCAAATATTATCATTTTGAATGAAAGATTATATTTTATTGTAAATTTGATGTTCATTATTCCATCTAGAAATGTACATCAGCTAGAGCACCATACTTGTAATATTGACATACTTTCATTCTCATTATTTTCAATTTAAATTTTAATTAAAGTAGATTCGTAAGTATCCTTTCTCAGCATAAGCATATTTTATCTTGGCTTAATTTATTAACTTATTAAGTTTAAAGGTGCTGTTTGACATTACTGATTTCATTTTTCATTCTCACACTCTTTTGTTTTGTTAGCACCTAATTATTTATTTAAGTCTTGGCCACATAAGTATATTTATCTCTTACTGATATTCTTTTACTTTATGAAGAGAAGCAAATATGTGGGAAAAGAGATTAATCCTTTACCCCCCCAAAATAAAAAATAAAAATAAAATTAATAAATTAATTTGACGATCTTTTTTATTATATTAATCGCAACCCACCCCCTTTACTTTCACTTCATCTCTAGCAACCCCAATTTCTATGTTAGGCTAAAAAATTACTAAATAATGAAAATATAAAAAAATTTAATAAGAAAATAGAAAAGAAACTAAAAAAATAAAAAATAAAAATATAAAATAATGAAAAGAATAAGAAATATACAAAATAAAAAATAAAAATGAAATTATCTAAGAACCAAAAAAGTTTGTAAAAATTTAAAAATTAATACAAATATGAAAAAAAAAATGAACTTGGCAAAACTTTCAAAAGTTATGGCTATTTTAAGGTGACATGCCCATTTAGGACATGAGGGGTGTTGAAACACCCATCTCTTTCTCCACTCAACTCCACTCGGTTATCCGAATGGGAACAATGATGGAAGGAATACAACATTCAAGACCTCAAATTGTCATTCGGCTCGATTCAGCCCCTCCATGGCATAGCCTAACAATCCAGCTTCACTATAGGGCCAGAGGCCATTACTCTCCACTTTGCAAGATGAGTTGAGTGGATCTTTAGGGTCTCTCGTTCGACCATTTGTACATGTTTAGATTGAATCAGTCCACTCAGCTCTTCCTTACTTAGTGAATCTTAATTAACTGACTTGAACATCTTTAATGATATCGTCACTCATTCACCTTCAGAAGATTCAAGACACTTACCCACCAATTGGCTCCACTCGACACTACCAACCGAGTGGGAATAAGTCACGAATAAAATACATCAAGTGCTATTCATCGGCACATCCATTTGGCTCGACTTATCATGGATAATCATATTATTAAGTCCTCATGTGGCCCTCCACACCTCCATTCGGCTCAGCTCCCATGGTGTGACTCAATAAAACAAACTCCGCAAAAGACGCCACTCATTCTCCCCTCACCATTCGGCTTGGCTTGCCAAGTGGAGAAACCAGCAAGGAATTATTGTCCCATTCGGCCCCAACGGCTACCTAGTGTAGATTATCACTGGGCAAGATAGGTCAAGTGGAGCCAAGTGATCCACTTCAATGTCAACAATCATGAATACACCATCCCACTAGGCATGGCGAGCCGAGTGGAGACAAATGGTCCTACTGATGTTCAACTTTGCACAAGTTGGTCAAAGTTTTCAACTCTCAACTTCACTCGGTTCGGTTGGCCATTGGGATTGCCAAGACGAGTCAAGTCATCTCCTCGAGAGTGACCACGTACCCTCCAAGCTGCTCACTTTCACACTTCTCCCAACTTTGATTGGTCAAGCGAGCTTCCACACTCTGCCTAACTCTGGTTGGCTGAGTAAGCTTCCAACACAAGAGTTGACGTACTAGGTTCAATGTTCCTCCCCACCAACAGTCCATTTGACCTAACGAGCTACTAGCACTAAGTCGTTCAGTCCACACTCATAGTCGACTCGATCTGCTCTCTAAGCTAAGAACCCTTTAACTTATAGAGTGGAGGACAAATTGTATGGGCCAAAAATTGTATTGGGCCTGATTAGGTCCAATAACGAAATAAACATATTACGGCCTAGTGCCTTAACCCAATTTCGGTTGGGACTACGCTTAAATCCACCTTGTGGATGGACCACTTCATGAGTTAGGCTTTCCTACGAGTTAAGCTAAATCAGGCTCCAACTCATTAACCCACAATCATCCTAAAATAAGAATCAGAATGCTATTTACTTTCCACTTTAGTCAAGATCCAAGATCTTACTCGAATTGGTAGTCCTAATCCGATAAAGGCAAGTCACAAAACTTCCTTCTTAATGTGAACTCCTCTACCATGTAGGACTCAAAGTCCTACTAGGACTCAAGCTCCCTTGAACTCCTATATAAACAAAGGTGAAGCCTCTCATTATGCATTCAAAAATCACTAATAGCTTTAGCTCCTAAATTCTTGCTTATAAGAATCTTTGTTTTCCTCGCCGTAAAGCTTATACTAACTTTACCACCTTCAGTCACCGCAAAGCTATGCTCCAACCACTTTGTGTTAGCTCGCCCTAGCCATATTATGGTAAACCCTTTCCCGCTCTCCGTCCTCACTAAAATACCTTAAACCGTGCTAACTTGAGTATCAGAGTATCTACAGCAGACACTACACCAATGTCACCCAAGCTTTCACGTTCATGCTTTCTCTTTGTGTAGGTCCATTCAATTGTTAGTGGCTCGCTTCCCACAAGATTTGTCCCTTCCGAATCAACCATAGATTTTACCGTCTACACGTTTGGAAATGAGATCTCCCTTATTGTTTCTCAAGGTTTCATAAATGTGTCATTTTCATCGTTGGCCTCTTCTTGATGTTTTTCTTCTTTATTGATGGTTGATGGTGATGCTTCATCATTGATCTCTTGTTCTTTCATCAGCGATTTCTAGTTCTTTCATCAGCTCATCAATTTCTTCTTCATTTTTTGTTTCTTGTATCCTTAGAAGAAGATTAATTAAATAACACATGTATAAATTCTTCAACTAAGAGAGTTCTTTTGTTGAAGACTCTATACGCTTTTGAATGTGAAGAATAACCAAGGAAGATTGCTTCATCTGATTTGGTGTAGAATTTTCCAAGGTTCCATACCATTATTAAACACGAAACACTTACAACCAAAGGGACAAAAATATGCAATGTTTGGATTTTTCCCTTTGAATAACTCGTATGAAGTTTTCTTTAGGATTGGTCTAATCATAGCCCTATTAATGATATAGTATGAAATGTTCATAGCTTCAGCCCAAAAGTATCTAGGTAAGTCATATTCACACAAAATGGTCCTAACCATGTTTACTAAAACTCTATTTCTCCTCTCAACAACTTTGTTTTGTTTAGGAGTCCTGGGTGTAGAAAAATTATCCTCAATGCCATGATCATTGCAATATGATTCAAAATTCGTGTTTTCAAATTCTTTTCCATGATCATTTCTAATGCATGCAATTGCACAACCTGCTTGGTTTTGCAATTTCCTAAATCAAGTGCAAGAATGATTTGAAAGCATCATTTTTGTGTGCAATAAATAGTACTCATGTAAAACATGAGAAATCATCAACAATCACAAAACAATAATGCTTACCTCCTAGATTAGTTGTCCTTGTAGGACCACACAAATCAATATGCAACAATTGTAGAGGTCTAGAAGTTGAAACAACATTTTTGGGTTTAAAACACACTCGAGTTTGTTTGCCTTTTGCACATACATCACAAATATGATCTCTTTTAAGAGCAAGTTTAGGCAAAGCATTTACTAAATCCTCTTTTGAAAGTTTTGCAATGACATCCATGCTAGAATGTTCTAACCTTCTATATCACTGATAAGTGATGAAATGATATATATATTCCATGATTTTATAAGTAGATTGTATGGAACTCGTGACTGTCATGAATTATTTTTATGCAAGTTCTTTGTATGATTCTATTTTCTAGAATCACGGGTATGTGTATGAGTTTCAGGTTTTTAGGCAGAAAAAGTGATGAATTTATGCTCACACAGTGGTTGGAGGCTTTGTACGTGCTAAAGAGAGAAGTCGGATCGTCAAGCAAAAGAAAGAATGTGAAATTACTGGATTGCACTGCAGCATGGTTTTTCTACGCTGCAGCATGAATTTTTTGCCCCACGGCGCAAGAGGCTGAATTTGGACAGAAAGTTCATGCTGTAGCATGAAGAAGTTGGCGCCGCGGCATGACAAAGTTTTATCTTTAGGGAAGAATTTGGTGCTGCAGCGCCAAAAAATCATATTGCAGCATGGATCGCGAGAAAAATAAAAACCTAATATTTTCAAACTCTGACTTGAACTTGTATTTTCCCAATGTAGCAAAAAAGAGAAGGAGATTCTTCCTAGGGTTTTTTATTTTCATGCTTTTGGGGGAATTGAGGTTTGTTTCTTAATGAAAATGCGTAACTAATTTCTTATCTAAGGATCCAATGTAGCCTAATTGGAAGGCTCTTTGTTAAACAAATGTTGTTGCTATCAATTCAATTGGAATTCTTGATTCATTCATGTTATTAATTTGATCTTTAATTTTCATTATTGTGTGACAACACTTAGTGTGAATTATTAGGTTGTATGTGTTGAGATTAGACATATATTATGTTTTAATCTTGAAGAACTCATGTGAATGAATGATTAGTATTCTGTGCATACACCCTGACAGAATATTAGTTGGTTCATGATTTCTTGAATGATTAGTATTCTGTGCATACACCCTGACAGAATATTAGTTGGTTCATGATTTCTTGAATAATTAGTGTCTGTGCATACACCCTGACAGATGTGCCTTTGTTCTTGATTTCAAGTATTCCTGTGTTTAATGGGTTTTTAATTCATAGGCTAAACTATACGCCCTAGCTATTCTTGTGTTAAAAATACTAGGTTAATCCCGAACGCCTTACGATAATACCTTGATTTAGTGAATGCGAACCCTAGAGACTAAATTGATAAACAATAGAGAGATGTTTGACATAGAGTTGGATAATTATGGTGAAATTGGAGCCCTAGGTTTTGGTCAATTGGGTTTTAGATAATTTTAATAGTTGTTTAATTTTAGTTTTATTCAGTTGTTGCTTTTAAAGTGATCTTCTTTAATTCTTCATTATTAAGTCTTGTTTTTAGTTTTAATTGAAGCATAGTTATTAGGATTAGTAAATTGCTTACAAATCTCTGTGGGATCAACCCTTGCTTTTGCACACTAGACTACAAGAGCGATTTGTGCACTTGCGAGGTTATAAAATTGTTCATTAGTCACAACCAATTGTCTTCCTGTTTTCTACACAAAAGACAAAGATCTTTGATACAATGTCACCTAGGTCAACAATGTACACATTTGCGTGTCTATAACCTATGAATGCAATCCTATTAGTGCTGGACTCAATGACTTCATAATACATGGATTGAAAAACAATTTTAAAACCTACAAAATAAAAGTATTTATGCACTTTTTGGTACCCAAATGGTCTTGGGTCCAAGACACTTAGTCTTAATCCTTCCTTTAGGAATCCAAACCCTTTTTACCACAAAAGGTTTGCTCTTCTTAATAGGACATGTGTGTGTGCTATTATCAATGTAGTTGAAAAAACCACATTTTCTATGAAGTGCTTTTGAATTAATGGAAGGTTTATGCGATTTGTTAAAAGGGTTTTTCATTTGAAAACTTGTTATAACCCAAACTTTCTTTGTTAAAAGCACATATTTGTGAAGCAAGCGTTTCATCAAGTCTCTTGCTTCCCAAAGTGAATTTGCTCAAATTTTTTTTTTTTTTTTTTTTTTTTTTTTGAAGCTTAATTTAAAACTAATTTTTTCTTTTTGAAATTTTTCACAAGACAATGTTTAAATATCAATTTCTTTAGCTAAAGAGGTTTTCTCAAGTGAAACACAATCAATATTTTCTTGAGTTCTTCATGATAACTTGAGTTTTTCATACTCAATTTTCAAAATGCATGCTTGTTTCTTTAAAACATGGTTTCTTGAAGAAACCCTTTCAAACTCTTCCATTAATGGCTCAAATGCACATTGAAATTCCTTAGAAGTGTAGTGTTCAGATTCATTTACCTCAGCTTTGGAGTCCTCTTCTGAATCACACTCTTTGGCCATGAGACAAAGGTTGACTTGCTCCTCATTTGACTCGCTTTCATCGTTTGAGTCATCACTTTCATTCCATGTTGCAGCAAGAACCTTCTCCTTATATTGCTTGTCATTCTTGTCCTTCTTCTTCCATTTGAGTGGAGGACAATCTTGTCGAATATGGCTTGGTTTCTTGCATTCATGACAAATTATCTTTGATTTGCCCTTATCATCATCATTTCTTGCTTTGAGCTTTTGGAAGTTCCTTCCTTCAAACCTTTAGTTTCTTGCAAAAAATTTGGCGAATCTATTAGCCAAGAGATTGATTTCACCTTCTTTCATAAAAGAAACATATTCCTCTTCTTCATTGATCGTCTTGAGGGAAAATTCCCTTTTTGGTTGGCTCTCTTCTTCCTTTGGTTTTCTCTTCATCTCAAAAGTTAGCAAACTCCCAATTAACTCATGTATTTGCATCTTGGTGAGGTCATTTGATTCTTATATTGTTGTGACCTTCATTGTCTAGCTCTCTGGTAATGATTTTAGCATTTTCTTCACCAATTCAAGTATATCGAACCTCTTTCCAAGACCTTTAAGATAGTTCAGCAAGTTTGAGAACCTTTTATATATGTCTTTGATGCTTTCTCCAGTTTTCATATCAAATAATTAAATGATAATGCTATGAAACATCAAATCTTAGAGGGAGGTCCTTGGCATGTGGTCGACCAGCCTTTATTCCTCAAGAAATGGAGCCCAAATATGCTTATGGCCAAGGAAGGCGTGAGGAAGTCCCAGTGTGGATTAAAATATTTGGTGCATTTTTGGAATTTTGGACACCTAAAGGATTAAGCTATATTACAAGTGCTTTCGGGAGACCTCTCTACATGGATAGTACTATAGAAGCAAGAGATAAACTTGGGTTTATGAAAGTGTGTGTGGAAATTGATTCCTCATCGATTTTCCTAGAGAAAGTTGAACTAGCATTGCCTAATGGAGAGTTTGTTGATTTACATGTGGAGTATGCTTGGAAACCTATGACTTGTTCATGGTGTAAAGTTTTTTGGACATCTTTCAAAGGATTGTTGAGTTACCCCAAGAGAAGACAAATTGAAGCCACCAGCTAAGATGCAATCTCATGAATAAAGAGTGTTAAACAAGAGGAAGGAGGTGACACTTAGAGGAAAATAGGAGGTAAATAGCAATGAGACAAGTGAAGGTTTGGTGAAGGGAAATTTGTTTGCCTTGCTTGATGACATGATAGAGAAAGAAATTGAGGAAAGGGAATTTTTCACGCGATCACAAACTCACTAGGTTAGGGGTTGACAAGTTGATGATCTCACTAGTACCGAGCTCACGACCTCAAGAGCTTGCCTGGTCACGAGGTCATGAAGTTGATTGCTACCTCAATCCTTCGTTTTAAAGGTAGATAGTGGGGAGGTTGAAAAAGGAGGTGGTAGTTTAGAATGCCATGAGGAGAGCCAAGTAGAGGTTTTAGATAATGGCTGAGAGGAGTTANTTTTCACGCGATCACAAACTCACTAGGTTAGGGGTTGACAAGTTGATGATCTCACTAGTACCGAGCTCACGACCTCAAGAGCTTGCCTGGTCACGAGGTCATGAAGTTGATTGCTACCTCAATCCTTCGTTTTAAAGGTAGATAGTAGGGAGGTTGAAAAAGGAAGTTTGAAAAAGGAAGTGGTAGTTTAGAATGCCATGAGCAGAACCAAGTAGAGGTTTCCATTAAGAAGAGTCTTGTAGAGGTTTTAGATAATGGCCGAGAGGAGTTATCTACTCCTAAGGTATGCATTGTGGGTTCTTGTTTGGAAGAAGTGGAAATGAGGTCATATCTCCGGATATTACCTCGTTTGGCAACCTAAAAGGAGTAATGAGAATGAATGAGCAGAGAAAAACCAAGGTTAGAGCAAGAGATAAGACTTAATGAATATGAGTTGTTTCTTCACTTTGAGTAATCATAGTGAGGAGAATAGGAGAATTGTTTGCAAGCTTGACTAGGTCCTTGTTAATGACAAATGGATTTCTTCTTATCCTAGCTCAAGTGATACTTTCGACCCACAACGAGTCTCTTATCAGCCTTTCAAGTTTTTCAATTTCTGGGCTCATGATGATAAATTCTTGGAGATCGTTCATATGGTTTGGAAAGAAAAGGTGGAAGGTAACCCTATGTTCTGGTTGGTGACTAAGTTAAAGATGCTTAAGAGAGAGCTTAAAATCCTTAATCATAAGGAGTATTGGAACATCTCAGAAAGCATTAAGGAAGCTAGGGACTTGCTTTTGGAGGTCCAAGAGAAGTTAGCTAATAATCCTTTGAGCAACTGCCTTATTGAAGAGGAGAATGTTAAAGCTATTAGATTTAAAAGGTTGAGTATGGCGAAAGAGAGACTTGCTAAACAAAAAGCTAGGGTTAATTGGCTTAAGGAGGGTGACCAAAATAGGACTTTCTTCTTCAAATCCGTGAATGGAAGGTGAAATTGGAATAAGATCCACTCATTGAGTCTTAACGATGGGAGTATGACCGAGGATTTAACAAGGATAAAGAAGGAATTTGTGAGTTTTTAACCAAAACCTTTTTCATGAGAAGGATCTGAGAAGGAATTTTGTTGGCCTTAACGAGCTTCTTTCCTCTTGTATTTTAACAAGGCCATGTTTGAGCTTGGGAATGACAAGGCCCTGGTTCTGGATGGTTTTGGAGCTTATTTCTTCAAACAAGCTTGGAGCATTGCAGAGAACGATGTGGTGGCTACAATCCAAAATTTCTTTTATTTTGGCCACATTTTAAAGGAGATTAATCGTACCCTTATAGCCTTTGTGCCGAAGTGTGGGAATCCCACCTCTTGCCATGATTTCAAGCCTATTTTGTGTTGCAACACAATATATAAATGTATCTCGAAGATCATATAAGGTTTTATTCGAATTAAGAGGCAACGAAAACAACAAAAAATTTTCAAATAAACCAAACACCCATGAATCCGATTGATGATTATTTTATTTTCATACAACCAATATAGATTAAATCCATATAAGGATTAAACCATACCTTTGATTCGAGGCTCCTTCAATATCTCTGAAATCCTTCGCAAGCCAATTCAAAAATAAAATTGCGCTCAAAGGTATCCACACGAAAGGCAAGAACGAATTCAATTGATTTAGTAAGCTAGAACAAATAAATCGATTCAAGGAATCATGAAAAAGAGCAAAAAGAAAATTAAGAATTCTCTCAATTCTCTCTAAAAGGGTTGGCCAACTCAAAAAGACTAATTTTAATTATGCTTTTATAGCATGAATAATCCTTTTTCCTAAGTGGAATATCTTAATTGGTATTTTAATTAATTTTAATAATTAACTAATTTACATATTAATATTAATATATAAATCTGTAATTTTGCAAATTTAGTTCCAATATAAATATTGGACATAGGCTGCAATCTCAACAAATTTTATTGCACAGCAAAATTACCAAAATACCCTTTTCCTAAAAGATGAAAACACCCCTATGCATTATGAACCTCAAACTGCCTTCTAAGTGTGAGAATCATGGGCTCCCTATCATGTTGGCAATGAGCAATATTACAATTAACTACCAATTAATCATCTCACTACACACAAACTAAGATTGGCCTCTAGCAAGGCATCATGGTCACCTAATGTGTAATGATCAACAAAGAACTGATACTTGTCAACAGTATGGTTATCGTACAATCTAATCATTTCATCATAAATTATCTCATCAAGGTTGAGACACAATAATAGTGTCAACCTCAGATTATATCCTTGATATTTTGGTGTTTAACTATCAAAAAATCGACCGAATAAATTTGGATTTGAGCGACAACTCAATTCCACTGTGACCACAAATTTGTAGTCGTTGCTAATTAGTAAAAATACACAGTGAGATAATTTCTCTTATACCCGAGAGTGATGAATCATTTTTTGATCGACCATAGCTATAGTATAATTCATAACATAACCAACCACTACCGTATTGATAACCCTTAAAAAAGATTATGTTAAGCTAGTGTCAAATTACATCAATAGGTACACATGGAGCTCTAGTGACCACAAGTCTAAGGATCACATGCACCACCATCCATTAAAGGATTTGTTCCATAAGCACTAGGGTTACCATCTGTATGAAATCTTCTAGTGGGTCAGTCTAGTGAACTTGCAAGCAACAAGCACCCATGCATCACACCAAGTTTTCACCAAACAACTTTGACATGTGAGATCTGTTACTACCTTTTAGTATGATCGTTCAACGCTATGATAGTCTTACAGTATTATTTGTGCCCTTGGTCAGAATAATACTGAGGCTATGAACGTTTCTAAAATGGCCACCAAATGTGATCATAGGTCCTCACAATCAAAATTTGAAACACTTGATTCCCTCATCACAATTCTACCATTCAAAGGACATATATAATTACATATAGTTAAACATGAATTACATGATATAAAATGTCTTCATTAATATATATAAACATGTTACAAAGAGTCAATTGCATCATATTGATTGGCTCTAGGGCACCTACTCTAACAAATTATTGCCAATAGAATTAAGAGTTCCCTCCCAAACTTTATCAATCCAGCTCAATCTGCTTTTGCAAAGGGTAGAAGGATAGCGGACGACATTCTCTATGTCAAGAATTAGTTTGGAATAATGGTAAAGGGTCAACTAAAGGAAAAAGGTGTGCCTTTAAAGTAGATTTGATGAAAGTCTATGATTTGGTGAATTGGGACTTCATCATAGAGATCCTCAAAAGGTATGGATATCTTGCAAATCCTATTCGTTGGATCGAATTGTGCATCAAAACACCTATGTTCTCAATTGCTACAAATGGTGAATTGGGGGGTTTTTTTTGGGAGCTCTAGAGGTTTAAGACAAGGAGATCCTATCTCCCCTTATTTATTTGTGCTTGTAATGGAGGTTTTGTCTGACATCCTAGCGAAAATGGCTATGGACCTCAATTTTAAATTTCACTCCAAATGTGGTTTCCATCGGGATGGTTGAGCAAGTTTGAGGAGTGGTCGACTCTGGAGGCCAATCATAATAAAAGTAACATGTATTGTTCGGGAGTTTCTAAAGAAGAGAAAATGGACATTATGCAAATTATGAAGATGGGAGAAATGAGACTTCTAGTCTGGTACTTAGGAGTTCCTTTAATCACAAGCAAGTTAAAGTATGCCAATTGTAAGCCACTCATAGAAAAGAGTCTTGTTAGGATAAACTCTTGGAGAAGTAACTTTCTTTCTTATGTGGGTAGAGTTATTCTTATGAGATCCATTTTGTAGAGCATTCAAGTCTATTGGTCATCCATTTTTATTCTTTCGTCTAAAGTCCATAAGGAAATTGACGTTTCTTTAAGGGCGTTCTTATGGTCCAGATCAGAAATGAAGAAGACTAGAGCTAAGATCTATTGGGAGTATGTACGTGTTCCCAAAGAGAAAGGAGGGCTCGACCTTATGAGAACCAAAGAGTGGAACAAGGAGGCAATGATGCGTCACATTTGGATCCTTTCTCAAGTACATTGTTCTTTAGGTTGGGTGTTTTGGGTCAAGACCTATCTTCTAAAAAACAAAAGCTTTTGGGAAGTCCCAATTCCTCATGAATGCTCGTGGACTTAGAGGAACATTTTCAAACTTAGGGAAGAGGCTCGAATGAGGATTAAATATGAGGTAGGGAATGGGGAGCATATTAGACTTTGGCATGATAATCGATACCCTCTTGGTCTACTTATATGTAAAGTTTGTTATAGGATTTTTTATGATTTGGGGTTGCACAATGATGCCAAGGTTAGTGAGATTTGTGAAGCAGGCAAGTGGAAATGGCTAGTAGCAAACTCTTATGCTTTAATGGAGATGAAAGACTTGGTAAATTTCAAGCCTTGTTTAAGTAGAGATAAAGTTCTATGGGTCCCTTCTTTGTTGAGAGGTTTTTCTATCAATTCAGCATGGAATTAGGTAAGAATGAGGAAACCCCAATGGATTGACACCACCTTGTTTGGTTTAAGAAAACAATCCCAAGACAAGCTATGATTGTATGGTTAGCTATTAAAGGGAGACTCGACACTAAGGACAAATTGATAAGGTATGGTATCACTCAAAATGCTGGTGTTTGCAGCTCGGCCCAAGAGTCTTTGGATCACCTCTTCTTCACTTGTGGCTTTACTAGATCCATTTGGTGTCGAACTCTTGAGATTAGTTCTCTTGGTTATAGGGTAGCGACTTGGCATGACTACATAAATTCTTTATCTTCATCTTGGAAATAGAATAAGCTAAAGTATGCCATAAGTAAATTATGTTTGGGTGCCACAATTTACAACATTTGGAGGGAAAGGAACAATAGATTTTTTTTAGAGGGGAATGCAAAGATGCTTGTACTATTCACAACTTAATTCAAAATGTGGTGAGAGATAAGACTATGGACCTTAACAAAATTTTGAACTCCACTGCCAATAGAAGACTAATGGAGATATGGGGTTTACCTATGACCATTTTTAAACCCAATGACTGTGGGAGCTTTCAAACTTGTGACCCAATGAGCTCATGATCTCGAAAGCTTGGGTTTTCGTATACTCATGAGTTCTTCAGCTCGTGAGCCCTTCTCCTAACCTCGCCAGCCCACGAGCTTGCGCACTGGTGAGTCTCGAAGTTTCGTGAGCTTGCCTGCTCGTTTCTCAGTTACACACCTTTCTTCGAACTCAAGGTCGCAATTTGGTGCTCTCTCAGATCGAGCTCATATTCCAACTCTAGCTCATTGTTTCGTGGACTTTAGATGACTCTTGTGATTTTTTTTCTGGAAGATTTTGTGTTTTCCTAGTTTTTTGAGATCTTGAGCTTGTTAATTCTCTTGTTTCATATCTTTTGGGTGGAAAGATAGAAAAATAAGAGGAGAATTGATTTTTAGCTAGGATTTGCTATTTGATTTTTTGTTCCTAACCCAAGGCTTGTACTGAGATAGGTCAGTTCTTTTTTAGGCCTCTTTGTACATTTTTTCCTTTTTCTAATACATATTTACTTAACAAAAAAAAAAAAAAAAAAAATTACTTAAGAGTAATGTCATCTAAACCTAACTAGTCTACACATTTTTGTGAGTTGTACAATGGAAGCTAATGGATCTATAGTATATAGTGTATCATAAACTTAGAAGGGAGTTAATAGGTTTCATTTAGGATCTTGCTCCAATTTTTAGTGTCTTTTAAAATAAATTTCAATTAACCTTCTATATCTTGATTAATCTTAATTATAATCTTCTTTAATTATTAATCTCAATTAGTAATTAATTATGAATTGCTTCATCTCAATCACGTGTTCAATAGTAAATTTTAATCTTAATCCCATATTTAGTTATTAATTAACCTATCTAAGATTAGTTTAATAGTAGTTTAAATTAAGCAAATTTTATTTAGGACGGAAATTAAATTTTTGAGAAAGTGAAAGAGCATAAGAGACAATTTAAAATTTTATTATGTTATGCCTAAGAAATCAGGGCTAACGTGAGCTTACGTCGGCAAGAACCAATCAAAGTTCATGAGGGCTTTGTGCTGCCTAGGCACTACCATGTTGTCAAAAGATAGAAGGAGTAAGGCTATCATCAACTTGGCAAGTAAAGGTCTGGCTAGTGAGTGGCTGGGAGTCACCTACCTACCCAAGCCTTACGCAATTTAAGGATATCTCTCGTGCAACTAGCCAATGGGAAGCAGTGTAGGAACTGTACGGCACCTGCTCGCTGGTAGACTTGTAATCATTACCTAAAAACCTCTTACTATAAATAGAGAGCTCTCTTCTCATTTTTCGGATCCTGATAACAAAAACACTCACTCTCCCTCTCTATATTTCTATTCTCTGATCGCTATACATGTCCTGATTGTAATCTCCCATTTATAAAAAGCAGTGGACATAGGATTTGCTGAGAGCATCCAAACCACTTTAAAAATCATCTTCCATTTTATTTCTTTTCATTTCTAGTTCACGTGTAATTCCTAAGTCACCTTAGCACTTTGCACGCGTGAATAGTTGGTGTCAAAATCAAGCATCAACAGTTTGGCGCTAGAAGGACGACCTGATTTAGTATCCGCTCTTCATCAAGAATCTCTAATCAATCGGTTCTATTTGTTAGCAAATGGCTCGTGGTTTCAAAACCAAGCAGGCTAGCCCTAGCACCGAGGAAGTCCCCTGGGTATAGGATGACACTTCTGTCAAAGTGCCCCCGATCTAGCAAAGTACCGTAGTGGATATTCCTTCAAGCTCACAACTTGACTCAACTGTGATGGATTACCTGGAGAGGTTTATTAATACTCTCCAAACGGTTAACTGCAAGTTAGACCGTTTGGATCTGGTCGTACCACTCGAGTTCGACAAGGCGGTGCCACCATCGAAAACACCTACAGGTCATGCTAAAGCATAGAACAAGTGAAGGCCCATGTCGCACGCAGTACAGTGCGTAAAGGCAAGGGAAAGCAGATGGCAGGTAATGGGCCAAAGTGCTCCAAAAGACTAGCGAATGTTGGTAGAATACATGTGGCTTTGCGACTTGGTAGTATGTCGCATCATGAACCGTTCCACACCACATCGCATGGTCATCCCCATAAGAGTGCAAGGCAAGGAAACCCCTACTAACCGTGTGTCGGTTCTAGCCATCATGGAGGTCAGGATAACTCCCCGAACCATTCATTGCCTTCACATGGCTTTAATCAATGTGTGTCAAAGTATGCTGGAGCTTTCGGCCGAGGTGAGGAAGAGTCCAATCTGTGATTTTCTCAACCACAATCATGAGGGTCGAACCCACGTTACGGAAAGTAATCCTCAAGTAGCTCCACTGTCTTAGATTAAGGAATTACAGCAAGCTCTAGATTAGCTTAGAGCTCAGCAAAATAAGCATGGGCAGGTTGTTAAGGCGTCTCCCTTTTCTCGAGCAGTGTTAGTTGCTTCTCTCTTGCCAAGGTTTAGAATGCCCGATATGCGAGCATTTGATGGGAATTTTGATCCACAGGATCACCTCTATGAGTTTAACGACCTCATGAAGCTTTACCAAGTTTCCAACTTGGCCAAATGTTGTTGTTTGACAGTGACCCTAACTGCCCATGCCAAGTGCTGGTTTAGATCGCTTTCACCATGATCTATTAACTCGTGGGAGCAGATGAGCTCATTGTTCTTAAGACACTTTTAGGCAAATAATAAGTTCTCAATGTCATTGAGCTATCTGAGTAATATACAACAAGAGAAGAATGAATCCCTCAAATCCTACATTGATAGGTTCCACAGGGAGCTGCATAAGGTGGCTAACACATCTGAAGTATGTTCAGACTCTCATTATCGCGGGAATTTGCCCGCAGACCGACATATGGAAAAAGCTGCAATCCGATGACGACATTTCCCTCACCCGCTTCTACGAACTCACGGAGAAGTACTTTCGAATAGTGAATTATGTGGTCGCTCTTAATTGCCATGACCTCAGTCCTTTAACCCCCAGTCCTTTGACTAGCACTCCTGACCAAGGGGAGGGTAGTAGAAGAGCTGATCGCAGATGGGCTAATGACAATCAGCAGAAGGGAAAGAAGCAACGATTTGAGCCTAAGAAATCCTATGTCCAGGTCCCTCATCGCGATCATGAAAAAATCAGTATACTCCTCTAAACGCATCAGTATCGACTATTCTGGATAAATCAGAAGAGGGCAGCCTGCTAGAAGAGCTAGCGCCTATAAACAATCCCCTTTCAGTAAGAAATATTGTTGTTATCATCAGGATAATGGGCACCACACTGATAAGTGTCAGGCTCTTAAGTAAACAATTGAAGACCTCATTAAGCAGGGGCGCTTCAAGGAATACGTTGATGGTTTGACTCATGTTTGGGAGAAGGATCAAGAGGACCAAAGGAAGAAACGCCATGGTCGTAAAGGTCTCTACTTTGTGGGGATCATCTTTAGAGGGCCACACCTTATGGGGAATTCTTGAAGTGCCCAGGAAAGGTACGCTCGAGAAGCTTGGCATGACCCCGCGAGTGTGATAAGCATGGCGTCGCGACCCACTAAGGTTTGCAAAGAAGAAGAGATTACCATCTCAGAAAAAGACGCGGTGCAATCATCATCCCCATAAGGATGCACTCATCATCGCGCCTGAAATAGATTGGTGTGAAGTCCACAGGATGTTGGTGGACAATGTTAGCGTTGTGAACATCCTATTTTAGTAAGCTGTTGAGGAAATATAATTGGACGAGGCAGATCTAAAGCCTGCCTCTATCCCATTCTATAGTTTTATGGGGGATCATTTGATTCCCAAGGGAACGATCGCACTTCCTATCACTTTCGGCGAGACCAACGAAGTGACTAAGATGACGAAATTCTTAGTGGTAGACTGTTCGTCTACTTTTAATGGCATTTTGGGACCCTCTACTATAAAGCTTCAAGGTCGTCACCTCCATTTATCATCTGAAGATGAAGTTTCTCACTCCAACGGGGTGTGAGGAAATGAAAAGATCTCAGAGCGAATTTCGTGACTACTATGTGAGAGCAGTGCATATGACATGAAAGCCAGTAGGCATTCCCAGGCAGGCAATGGCGATCGGCAGGATCGAACCACAGCCAGGTCAAGTGGAAGGTTGCATAGATCCTCGTGTTCAAGAGGAGTATTCCCATAGTGGGCCAGTTGAGTCTCTGTCTAAAGTATCTATCAACCAGAATGAGCCGACACGAGTGTTTAGAATTGTGAGTAATCTCAGCCCTCAGCTCGCTATAGATTTAATGAGCTTCCTCAGACAGAACATCGATGTTTTTGCATGGACTCACGCTGATATGGTCGTGATCAACTCTAATATAATATGTCATGCACTTAACATCGATAGCACGGTCAAGCTGGTTTGCCAGAAGAGAAGAGCCATAGACCCGAAGCTCTATGCCGCTCTTTAAGTTAAGGTGGATAAGCTCCTCTCAAACAGGTTCATTCGGGAGGCTCATTACCCGAGTTGGGTTGCTAATTCGGTTTTGGTAAGAAAACCCAATGGCAAATGGCAAACTTGCGTTGATTTCTCTAATCTCAACAAATCCTATCCGAAGGACACCCTTTGCCCAAGATCGATTAGCTCATTGACGCCACCTCTGGACGCGAGCTATTAAGCTTCATGGATGCCTACTCAGGGTATAATCAGATCCTGATGTATGAGCCTGACGAGGAGCATACCTTGTTCATCACAGATCGGGGACTGTACTGTTATAAGGTCATGCCCTTTGGTCTGAAGAATGTTGGGCAAACTACTAGTGTTTAGTTAACCGTATGTTTTCTGAATAGATCGGGAAAGCAATGGAAATCTATGTTGATGATATGCTGGTTAAGTCACATGTCGCTTCCGATCACATATCTCATCTCGCTGAGATGTTCGATGTACTCCAAAGATATAGAATGAAGCTTAATCCTCTTAAGTGTTCATTTGGAGTATCCTTAGGGAAATTCTTGGGGTATATAGTTAACCCCCGGAGAATTGAAATCAACCTCGAAAAGATCTAAGCTCTCCTAGATATGAAAAGTCTCACAAATCAAAAGCAAGTTCAGAGCTTGAATGGGAAGATAGCAGCTCTCAGTCGTTTCATATCAAGAGCAATAGATCATTGCTTGCCCTTCTTTAATATACTTAGGGCCAACAAGAAGTTTGAATGGACTCCAGAATGTGAGCGGGCCTTCTAGAGCATAAAAGAACATCTCGGAAAGCCATCTCTTCTATCCAAGCCTCTTTCTAAAGAAATCTTATTTATCTACCTATCTGTCTCTCAATATACGGTTAGTGTAACTCTTATTTGGGATGAGGGTAGAGTTCAGTGATCAATGTATTACACAAGCAAGCAACTACCAGATGTCGAGACACGGTATCCAAAGATGGAACGATTAGCCTATGCCCTGCTGATCGCTTCCAAGAAGCTGCAACCTTATTTCCATGCCCACACCATCCATGTTTTAACTAACTACCCACTCAGACAAGTTCTTTAGAAGTCGAAGGCTTCAGGTAAGTTGCTTAAAAGGGCAATGAAATAAAGTCAGTTTGATCTGCATTACAGACTGAAGACAGCAATCAAAGGGTAGGTTGTAGCTGATTTTATTTTGGAGTTCTCTTACCTAAAAGATCGAGAACCCAAACAGTCAGCCAACAAAGTTGTCCAGGAAACTATTCAGAACTTATCAACCTGGAGCCTCTATGATGATGGGTCTTCGAATAGAAGAAGAGCTGGAGCTGGTCTTCTACTTCTTAGTCCCAAAGGGACTCAAATTCATGGAATCCTTAAGTTCGGATTCAAAGCTATGAATAATGAGGCTGAATATGAAGCGATACTTGCTGGTCTGCGATTAGCAACTGAAATGGGGTCGAAAATGATCGAGATCTATAGCAACTCCCAGTTGGTTGTTAATCAGATCCTGGGAGAATATCAAGCCAAATAAGAGAACATGATCTGTTATCTAAGGAAAGCTAAGGGCGCGCTCGAGCCTTTCAAGCACTATATGATCAATCAAATCCCAAGATACAGCAACTCTGTCATGGATGCTTTGGGAAAAATAGCCTCTTCGCTAGACTCTGATGTCCCGAATAGCATTCCAGTTCGATACATCGAGGCATCAGCTCGCCTGAGCAAGTTGTAGCTATAACTGAATCTACTTCCTAGATGACTCTAATTATTCAGTATCCCCGAAATGAGACTCTGCCCAGCGATAAAACTGAGGCAAGAATCCTATGAATTAGAGCTGTGATTCGTGCTTTCACAAACATGAATATGTAGCAAGCGCATTAGTAGCAAAAGGTAATAAAGTGATAAGTAAAGTATCGTTCCCACGAGGATAGTGTTACTAAGTACCGATTTCTCTAGTTTAAGTCCTAATCGAAGCAACAATAAATTGGATTGATGGAAAATTAACAACTAAATGCAATTATACAAATTGACAAAATATAAATAAATGATAATGAAATTAAAGCAAAACCAAACAACTTAACTAATTAAACAATGCTAAAAAAATGCTAAGGTGTTGATTTCACCTAGATACACTAACCCAAATCATAGAATCTATTACCCAAGTTCTAATTCCTTGATTGAAAATCGAATTCCGTAAGTTGTAAAACATGCCTTCTCAGACTATATTTTCCTACTTATCCCTATTAAGCTTCCGTACCCAACAAAATGAAGATTAACAGTTCAAAGTCTTTTCAGCTTTATGGAATTCTATCTAGATTTCATAAATCGTGTTTATCTATCTCTAGTTTTTGCTCAATCTATGATATTTATCCCAAGAGGCACAATCACAAATCACTTCTCAGTCTCATTGTGAACAACATACATTTGAATGGTGATCAAGCATCCAAAAGTCATTAAGCAAAGAGATAAACACTCAATCGTGAAATTAAAACTCAAAGTAAATCAAAACATATAAATTTGAATCATTGTATCAAGGTTACATCAAACCCTAGCTAAACAACTCAATTCATACTTAAAAATAAAATAAAATAACAAACACAAGTTGAATCAAGATTCATAATTGAAAAACAAGCAAAAGATGGAGAAATCTTCTCTTATTTGAAGCCCAAATCTTCAATAATCTTCTCCTTCCATGAGTTGCCTCTCAAATGACGAACCAAAACCCTTTTCCCTTCCCTTTCGTGCTTGTTTATACCTCTCTCACTTAAGGATGAAGCCCTAGCAAGCCAAAACGCATTGTTTTATTTTTCACATCTAAAGCAGTTTCGTCGCAATGAAGATTTTTCTTGCCTCGGCGAGGATTTTTCAGGCCAAATTTGAGCATGATAGAATCTGAATCTGGAAAAGTGGTAAACATATGAATATTATATTTTTCAATTATATTTCTATTGTTTAAGAATCAGCCTAATCAGAGGTCTACAGCTCAAGTTATGGCCAAAATACTGAAGCACGTCCAAAGACGTTTTTCTTTAGTTCCCAACATACTATTCACAAATTCAAGCCAAGTTTTCACCCTTTTCTAGTCAGAATTAGGAAAACCCAAAACATGAAAGTTGTAGATCTACTTCTTAGCTTTCCAAATCTTCTAAATTTAGGTCATTTCGAGTTTCCAAGCTCAAGTTACGCAATTTACGCTCAAAACTGTCATTTATGCTCAAAATCATTAAGCCTGCAGAGAAAAATTAATAGAATTAGGTAGCAATTATGGCCCAAATTGTATGAGAAGCATCCTAAATTCTATCAAAATTCAATGCAAAATCATAGGAAAAAATAGGATTATCAAGCTACTCGCTACACACTTATCGGGAATTAGTTGTACAAGTGAAGGTTTAGCACTCCTCTCCTCCGATGTGTAACCGATGATGAAGTAGACTACGTCATGAGAGAGATACATGAAGGGATATGTGGTGATCACACTGATGGATGATCTCTCACCAATAAAATTGTTCGTCAAGGATATTATTGGCCCCTACTTCATGAGGACACCTTCAACTTTGTGAAAAAGCGTGATAAGTGCCAGAGATTCATGAATGTCCCGCGGCTCCTTCCCACCAGTTGACGATAATGACTAGTCCTTGGCCATTCTCTATGTGGAGAATTGATCTCATCAGGCCCATGCAGACCAATAATGGGGGCGTCAAGTATGCAGTGGTCGCAGTGGATTATTTCACTAAGTGGGTCGAAGCTAAGCCTTTGGTTGTGATCATTACCAAGAAGCTCAAAGACTTCATCTTCAAGAACATAGTGTGCCACTATGGGATTCCTTATACACTCATCTCTGATAATGGGAAATAGTTCGACAATGAGGAATTCAAGCAGTTTTACGATTAGCTAAGGATTCGTAAGAAATTTGCCTCAGTAGCGAGACCACAAGCCAATGCTCAGGTTGAAGCTATCAACAAGACTATTAAGCACACACTGAAGCTTGGCGCAACCAAGGACAATTGGGCCGATGATCTCCTAGAAGTCTTATGGGCATATAGGACAACTCCGAGGACCTATACTTCAGAAACACCCTTCTCGCTAGCGTATGGTTACGAGGCAATGATTCTAGTGGAAGTAGAAACTAGTTCACTTTAAAGGAAATTTTTTAATGAGGCAGACAACGAAACACTCTTACATGCAAGTCTGGACTTGGTTGAAGAACACTGTGACAAGGCTCGATTAAGAATAGCTTCCTACCAGTAGTGGGCAAAAAGATTCTTTGACTCCAAAGTCAGGAGAAGGGACTTTCAGGTTGACGACCTGGTTTTGAAAGAAGTCATTCTCGGAACAAGGGAACCGAGTGCGGAGGTATTGGGACCTAACTGGGAAAGCCCATACCATATCGCTAAGGTAATACGACCTAGGACGTATCACCTCAAAAGGCTTAACGGTTCTGAAGTGCTGCCAGTTTAGAATGCTGAACATCTTCGCCCTTATTATCAGTAATTCCAAACTCACTTATAGATTTGATCATTTCTTTTTACTTGTAAAATTTCCCTTCTTGTAACTATTATGAATAAGATTGTTCCACTTCTTCTCGAAGAGAAACCTGTGTCATGATCTCAAGTCCTTTTAATAATCTTGTTCTTTATAACATTTTGCAAGTTCAATGGTTAGATAAGTTATATTTGTTTTGTGAAGTGCTTAAGTTACAAAAGTACTATCACAAGTGACCAAAAGTTTCTTTTATATATTGAGAAAATATGTATAAGTGGTGACAAGGAACTATAAAAGTTAAGTAGAGAAAAGTACAAGAACAGAAAAGAGAGCGATCACTGGTCTTCATTTGCAGGCCCCCTAGGCACGACCTCCCGATTCTCTAGATGATCGTTAGCCTCCGAATTGTCTGCCCGATCTTCAAGAATACTTAGTTGATCATCTTCCGGAGGAGGTTCCTGTCCCTCCTACTGCTCGACCTCTTCAGCCTTAAGCATGGAAACAAGAATGGACTAGTACTCATCCGAAAGGTCAGAGATGTCCATCTTTAGGTTCTTCAACCACAAGCTGTAAATAGCCTGAATCGCCTAGTGAGCAGCCTTCTTCTCGAGCTCGAGGTTTTGTTGCTTCATCTGCTCGGTCAATAAAAGGACTTGCCCTTGAGACAGCTCGAGGTCTACCTTCATCGCCCTCTTCTGTTTCTTAGAGTTCTCCCATAACTGAGCCTGATTCTCCTCCGCCGCCTTTGCGCGATCGGTGCTCACCTTCAGCTCCTTCTCTCTCTTACTCTACTCCTTGATGAGTCTTGCCACCATCCTTTAGAGCTCCTTGTTGTCCCCATCTCTTTTTTCGAGCTTGACCTTTTGAAAGTCTGTAGCCCGAAGTACAGAATCTCTCTCTGACAGGTACTAGTCCACTTGGATGCGAACCGCTTTAGCCTCTACATCCATAGTGGCGAGGTCCTGCTTCAGCTTAGCATTCTCTTCCTTCAGCTAGTGGAGTCTGCCAATAGAATCCACATCAATCTTATGTTGGGCCATAGTCAGGGGCGAGCAGGGATTGCAAGGGAAAAGAGACAAAAGTTAGCTTCTTTTTTTTTTAAAATCATAACGAAGTTAAGGAATCAGTTGGTATTAGAAAGTTCTTGAAGATAACAGGCCGATTACCTAGCTATGCAGCTAGAGCGCAGTAGCCACCAGATTGGTAAGTCGAGAAGCCACAAACTACTTAAAAGTCGTGGCAAGTTGGCATTCCAATAGGGTGTACATTACTAGTTGCAAGTGCTCTGATAGTTGCCCTAGGAAATCTAACACGGATGGGTTTGGTCCCGAAGGGGCTGGTATGTCGTCGACCTGTTGCTTGCCCGCTCTTTTCTAGGTAGCCGTGGTCGCTCCCTCTCCCTTGTGCGAGGTCCCGAGGGTCGTCGAAGTGTTGGGGGCACCCCTCGGGGGTATTCTCGAGCCAGTGACGAGGTAGGGCTAAGTTCTTTCTAGCAATACCCTAAGGCCCTCTGGCTCTGACTCCATTTCCTCCTCCCAGGGGCCGCGAAGTGCCAAGGGTACCCTCGAGGGTCTTTTGGCCTATGGTTTTTTGTTTCATGGCACGAGCAGCCACGGGCTAAGGAGCTTCTTCGCGTCGCTCCATGGGTAGTTGCCTTTCAACATCGATCTATGTCCCTCCTATGGTGATGGCACCAGTGATCAATTCGGCTAGCTCAATCGGGTTCACCCGAGGGAAAACAAACTCCCTAGCCTTTGTCGGTGGCTTCGGAACCGTTGGTGGCATGGTCGCTTCGCACTATGAAAATGTGTTAACAAAAAAGTCACTTTAGTACAAGGCTAAAACTTCTTCTAGATACTAAGACACTTACAGGCTAAAGCTTCCAAAGATGCCTCGGGGCTGAAAAATCGGTACTTTCATAAGTTGGCAGTGGTCACGAGCAGTCTTGCGTCGTGACTCTGATTGGGTAAATGACCAAATGCCTCGATACGGCTGAAATCTGCTAGAGCCGATAACCTAGTCATCTTGTTCTCTGCGAAAAAGAAAAAAACTGCATTAGTCTTAACTACCAAAAGAGAGTTAAAGGAAAGGATAGTCAGTTTGGAAAATAAATAGGAAAACCCACTCAGCTCCCTAAATTTACAAATGTCATCGTACTCGAAGAAGAAATATTTGGTGTCATAAGCCCCAACGTTGCTGGGGTAACCAATATCCCTCCTTCGATCGTAGACCACTTCAAGAGGTAGAAAGAATCATTGTACTTGCTTTTCTTTAAGTAGTAAGCACATGCGAGTTCTAACGTTGTTAACTCGCCAAATCCGTGTTCGCGGCATGCGATATACATAGCAATTGCTATCATATACACTTTGGGTGTCAGTTGAAATGGCACGATGTTGGACCGGTCGTCACGGTCACAAAATTAAACCTAAATACTGTAGTTAGCGGTAAGCAGGGTCGAATCCACAGAGAGCAAGACTAATGACCTAATGTATGTTTGAGTTAACGAAAGAGAAATTGGCAAAATGATTGATTAAAACTTAGGAAACTGATTACTAGCAGGAAATTAAAAGCATTAAATAAATTGCTAACTAAAACACAATATTAAAAGCGTTATCGCTACGGGTTTAGTTTGACTCAAGACCAACTCTCACAATTCCTCTCCTCGCTCTTCAATTTCCTAATCCTACAAGGCTAGGCAAATCAATAGAAATATCTCTCGGCAATCTAGGCATAATCTATCATGTCTCCCCGTCGTCTTAGTTACAGATCGATTGGTTAAAGACTATCATTGACTAACCGAAAAATGTTAAACCCTTAAACACCACTAGTTGGTACAACGTTAAAAAGTACAACCTATCAACGTGTATCATCCAATCAACTAATTACACAATAAATGCATTCCTAGTAGAAATGATATAAAACGCTACTACAACTTGATTGTAATCAGTACCGAAGCAATTTAAAGTCATAATCAACATTCAATAATCTCAAACCGACATTCAATTATGCGAAAAGTTATATATCAATAAACGTTCTCAATGGACATTATCAATTCAACACGTCGAGCATCAGAATAATATTAAAGCATCGTAAACAAACTGAAACGAAAACAAATATAATCTGAGTACAAGAAACTTAACCAAATATCCAACATTCAGGCTCATCCAACTAGTTGAGAGCTGATGAGGAGATCAATGGAGTCAATCTCGATCTCGCCTACACCGTAACAGACAACCGGGAACTCAGCCGCTCATGGTGGTGATGACGGAGGCTAAAACGGTGGAAACGGAGCTGATCATGGCAGAGAGGAGGTAACCGACAGTGATATGATGTGAAGAAGGGGCGAAAATGACCCACGGACAGCCCGGAATACTAACAGCCGCACTCGCTGGAAAATGTTAATTTTTTGACGGGTCTTCCGGAAAACGGTGGCGGAAATGGGATACGAAGGTACCGATGGAAAGCTCTGATGATGGGGAGTTCAGATCAGGTCCTGGGGAGGTGAGAAGTCATCGGAAATGAGTAGGATCTAAGCTGGAAGATGAAGAGGTGCGACGGCAAAATCGCAGATTCCGGCGGTTTTCGCGACAGCTGAAGCTAGGGAAGTGTAGATCCGGTAATGGGGAAGGGAGATCAAATCCTGAGGAGCTGAATCATCTCTGAAAAATGGTGAAATCTCGCCTGGAAGATGAAACGTCGCAGTGACGGGAAGATGAAACATCGCGGCGTTTCCGTGATTCACGGTGGTGGCTTGCGGTGGCTGATGAAGATCGGTGCATGGGGAGATGAATCGACATCGGAGGGAGACAAACGGTCACCAGAGCTCGCCAAAAAACTGGATGAACAGCCTCCACTGTACGCAACTTTTCATCTTCTTTTTATAGAACAAAATGCAGAATATCACTTTGGTCCCTGCATGTTTGAAAGTGACAAAATCAACCCCAAGATTATGACAATTTGACCCCTAAATGGCATAAATGAGACAACATCAGCCCTAGAAAATAAATCACATCCTAATATCAACTTACACAATCTCAAATTTCAATCCAAACATGCCAAATTTGTAAGAAAAACTCAAAATATGATTTTTAAACATAAATTCATAATTTCTCTTAATTGTCTCAATATAACTTCAATTCAATTACACATAGGGTCTTTTTATCAACGAAATAGAGTCACTTGCATGACTTTAACACACGACCTCGAAGTGGTCGAGGATCGATCTGATGAAGGGGTGAAAAGGTATCATCACCCTGCATTTAAAAATTGCTTCTAAGATCGCAACCATTCCTCTGGATGGTCCTGAGCGGTGTGCAACCTGTGATGGTAGACATTTATGTTGATCGAAAACTGGTCTACCGCCTTCTAAATTTCATCCGTAGTGGCTGCTGATAGTACCGCCTGTGTGGGACCTACCAAGGTGCCCAAGGGCTTCGAGCTTGTCCCTTCGGTTGCTCTCATCTCCGAAGCGTCCATTGCTCCTAAAGTCTGAAAAGGTGCAACACGTAGAGGTGACTCAGTCTCCGTACACAGTGTTTCGTACGACGACTTGAAAGAGTAAGAGAAACCCTAATTTTCCTTCTTTAGCCCTTAAAAATCCTAAACATCTTTGAGAATGAGTTCCCAAGGATCTGTGCCTAGGTTTTTAATTCTTAAGAGTGTTCCTTTTTTAACACTATCCAAGAATGTGAATCATGTAAGTTTACCAGGCGTTCAAACCCACCATTGCTGTGAAAAAACTTAGTTTTTAACAGGAATGAAAAGAATAAAGGGAAGAGTTTTCCTTACCTCTCGATTGTTGGGGACGAACATTCTATCGTAATGGCGGGTGCGCATCAACTGGAAGAAGGATGAACTGGTTTCTTGAGTGCAAAAACTCTATTTTTCTCTCTAAAGATTCGAGTTCTATGAAAATCATGAAGTAGGCTTAGGGTTTTATATGAGAGAAGGTGATGTTTGGCTTTCCTTTGCAAGCGACATTTGGGAGGGACACATTCCTAGCTGTTGGATGTGACCACATGTCGCCAATCCTCGTGAAGAGTAATCTTCATGCTTCGTGGAGATCAATCGACGTTTCCCTCCATTGGAGACACTAAACATCGGCGTGGTTATCTTCACCACATTGAATGCACCCTTGTCCACATTTAATGCTTTAAAAAAGAATGTCGTTCTAGCATGGCTTGCATTTAATGCTCATGGCTAACACTTATTGCACAAAGACACATCTGTCAGATAAATCTTACTTTATTGACCAGGCCAGCTGTCAAGCGCAACGGATAATATCTGAAGAGGTAGTTCGAATGAAACACTCTTCTCCATGTATTGAGCTCGGAGCGAAGTGACTTCTGATTCTCAGTGAAAACATTCTAAATGTTTTCAGGTCGCGAGCGATAGGTAAAGTTCAAAGCACATTGGTATAGCACTGATCAAGATCTGACCCTAGGTCGCTGAACCTTTAGGGGATGATAACCTCGGGTCGCTTATGCAATTCTCTAAGATCCATATCGTGACCCCCACTCAGTTCGCTGGTCGAGTTAGACCGTGAACCTTATGTTATTTCAGGCGTTCTCCACTTGCAGTTCGAGCAAGCGATCCTCAAGACAAGTCAAATCATGGCATAATCATGAAGTTCTCAAAGTTCAAGCCTTGAACCTTAAGAATTGGGAGGCTTCTGTTATGCCTAAGAAATTAAGGCTGGCATGAGCTTATGTCAACAAGAACCAATCAGAGTTCAGGAGGACTTTGTGCCACCCAAGCGTTGCCACGTCGTCCAAAGACAGAAGGAGTAAGGTTGTCATCAACTTGGCAGGTAAAGGTCTAGCTAGTGAGTAGCTGGGAGTCACCCACCTGCCTAAGCCCTGCGCAATTTAAGGATATCTCCCGTGCAACCAGCCAATGGGAAGCATGGTAGGAACTATACGGCACCTGCCAGCTGGCAGACTTAAAATCATTACCCAGAAACCTCTTACTATAAATAGAGAGCTCTCCTCTCATTTTTCAGATCCTGATAACAAAAACACTCACTCTTCCTCTCTATATTTCTATTCTCTGATCGCTATACGTGACCTGATTGTAATCTCCCATTTATAAAAAGCAGTGGACGTAGGATTTGTTGACAACATCCAAACCACTTTAAAAATCATCTTCTATTTTATTTCTTTTCATTTCCAGTTCACGTGTAATTCCTATGTCACCTTAGCACTTTACACGTGTGAATAGTTGGTGTCAAAATCAAGCATCAACATATTAGATTGCATTTCTCCAAACTTTTACTGATAATGGGTACATTCATCCATCTTGGTGTGTTGTATAAATGTAAATAATTGAAATGATTTTTATAAACTTCTTAACTGATTTTTTTAATACTACTTGTACGCTAAATAAACTTAGATATGCAGCCTTACCCTAAGTTTTGCACCTTCCATATAGAGTACAAATAAGCTTTGGCCTCCAATAGTGAAACACTGAATAAAATAATATCAAACTTTTCAATGTTTATTATGCCAACACTTTTGGCAGCATAATAAACTACATTTATATTTGGTCCACCACCTGCTGCCTGAAAAGGACAAAAGAACACTTTTCAAAACCAACTTTTCGTGTTGTTTCTTTCAAACACTTCCCGTAAAATTGGAAGCTCTAAATAAGCTTTTTCGATCCTCAACAAAATATTAACAATTATAGGTGAAAATTTGAACAGCTTTCATCACAATATTATGATAAATAATGAAAAATCATGTTATATATGAATTTATTCATGTTTTTCAGCCTTTTTTTCTCAAAATATAGCAAATCTTCTTCCTTTTTTTTTTTTTTTGTTAAAGATATACCCAAGAAAGGAATCAAATCCAATCGTATCAAGTGAGCTAAAGAATGTCTTTTAAATTATAATTACTTCGCAAGCCAAATTTTGGAATCATATTGGAATACTCTCCTCAAAATTCACTTTTTTGCTCAACTTTTGGAAAGGAATCGATAGAGGTAGTGATCATCTAGCTATCTCCATTTCTGAAGAAAATTAAATATATATACATCTCTATATTCCAAATCATTTTGATAGTGGATGCACCTTTTTAAATTATTATAAAAACATATCAAATTTTACAGTGATCACCCCTTTAATTGGTTGGCTTTTATCATGGCCAAATTGCACAATCATCCACTTTAATTTAGTGGATATCTTTCCGTATAAGCCGCGCCAAAACAATGCTGAATCAGCTTTGGTTTCATAAAATACCATATATATTATATTATCAACTAGCTCAATAATTGATCACAGAGATTCTCTTGGTTTGCGTTTTAGTGCTTTTAAAAAGTCTTGGCCATTGGCCACCATCTCTTTCGATTACTTGAATGTGATAATGTAATTTAATTTTCATGATTCACGCCTTGAATTTGCGTGCCTTAAGATAATTGAGCTCTAGGGTTCATATCGAGGGTTTTTCTTTTCTTTACTTTTCTTTTCTTTTAAAATACGCATATAAACTATGGAAGTATATACGGGGAATGATGTAACAAGAAATTAATGTAATTTAAATTAACTTAAAAGCATTAAAGTTATTTCATAAGGAGAATTAGGATTATATCTCAATCCTACTTTTATTAAGATTCCTCATTAATTGTAATAATGTAAAGATCGTATTCTGGAAACGGAATTTATTCTCAATCTTTTTGGAGTGTAAGAACTTAGAAAAAAATATTATTAAGATGAAAACTGTGTATCTCTGTCTTTTATAAAAGAATATTTAGGCTTAAGTTTGCAAATTTTCACATCAACGTAGCATTGTTACCACGAGCGTTCCTCAACGATTTTGTAGTGTTTTAATTTGCTTCATTGTAGAGCTATGATGATGCAATTTGCGAAGCAATTTTTGCGTTGAGAAAGAGCAGGATTTTAGAAGTTGAGGTTTAAAATGATTTATTCTTCAAGAAGAAAAGCAATGTATGTACATAATTAACAGAGTTTTCAAAAGCATCAATTCTTTGGATTAAAAATAATTGTATATTAAAAAATAAAAAGGGAACTTCAAAAGCAATAAGCTTTCCAAAAAGAAAACTTGTATTGAAACACATCTTTAAAGGACAGCCTGATTTCAAGCTATGCCTTTTAATTTGCTAAACATAACCAATTGTTTAGTCTATATTTGCTCCACCACCTGAGACAAAAAGGTAGATTCAAAGCTCAATTTACAATATAACAAATGACTTCCTACAATATAGGAGCTTCCTTTTTACATATTTTGTTCTTATTTTTGTGGACATGGATACAAAAAATATTTTATTGATAGAATTTTATTGTTAAAATATCGAGTTCAAAAACTGTCAGACTTAATACTCTATCTTGATAGTTTAAGTTTTTAGGTTAAACAATTATCTAATATGACATATAAATTGAAAATTTTCAAGTATAATGTCAAAAGTAAAAGTTTTCGAGGTCGAATCTCTCACATCTTAAGGACTCACATTAATTACCTTTCATGATAAGACCTTATACATGAAATTGTAATGGACATCTCAGTGGTTTACAGATATGTAATGCACTTGAGTCGTGGAGAATATTAGCAATCGTATATAATATATTCAATAAATTACAAATTCAAGGTCATCATATTAATTGCGAATATATAAAACAATATTAGAAAAGACCTTAGCTGGTATTTAACTTCCATCACTTCCAGCCATATAAATCCTCCAATTTGATTTCTAATTAAACATTTCAGTGTAATGCACTCTCCAATAATTGCATAAACAATTAAAACTTACACTTGAAACAAGGAATAAAGCTACACCGTTTAGTCAATGCATGAGGGTTGATCATAATGAAATTGAAAAGAAATTATTAAGGGAGAAAATTGGATGTTGATAGTGAAATCTGAGTCATCTCCACTATATTAACATATTAATCAAACGCAATAAATGATAAATGATAAATTAATAAAAATATAAATTAATAATGCAAGAGATAATCATATTAATTCAACTGCACCATCTAATCTTAACCAATAGTAAATCACTTCCTTATATATGCATGGCCTGGTTTGAAGATTCTGCATAATTCATTAGGAAAATACTACACGTACAGGAAAGATTCAATCACCTCACCTTACTAATACGGTGAAATTATATAAAAAAAAAAAATGCCAATGTTTTGTCGATCATACACTAACATGTTCTACTTCATAAAACCATTATCATCATTTATTAATAATAATAAATTTTTTTTTTATGAATTATCACCAACGAATTATTTTATTGAAACTTCTCATCGTATTTAATAAAGAAAGGTGATCATGAGAATATTTTATTTAAATATTTATTGTGATAAAGAATGCATGACTTAAAAGCATAGAAATGATGGTGGGATCCAAGCATATAAATTATAATTGTGGCTATATGATCATCAAAAATGATTATTGATCATGACTTATATATAATATTTGGAAAGTTCGAGGAGGCACATTTCGTATTCATAATACATTATAATGATGGGAATTCGGGGTCAATACAGATATAAAAATAAAGGTGTCTTATAGTGGTGAGAAGAATGCAATGAGCCAAAGACACAAATATTAAAAAAAAAAAAAAAATTATCCTAGACATTGTTAGTGGAAATGTCTCAGCAATCCACAAACAAAAGATAGATTTTCCTTGTCACCAATAGATTCGCAACCAAAAGTAATATATGCATTTCATGTTCTTAATTTCGATAAATACTCCCCAAGTGTTTAGTAAGTGAGACTTAAAACTTCAAGTGGCTATAGTGACTAATTATGAGAGACTTGAACACTATTTTTATTGGTTGATGAATTAATCATTTTATTATTTTATATATTAATTTTCTTGAGTCATACAGTAGTTATGAGACACTGAATGGTTAATTAAATGTACACGACCACTAATGTAGATAATATTTGACAAATGAATTGTCCTACATTTTTATTAAAAATAGACTTATAAGACAATCATCACCTATAAAAAAAATGTCTCATTAAAGATGATAAAAATAGTAATGATAATAAGACACTAATCCTAATGGATGTGACATGCATCATGTAATTCACCCATATTTTTGTGCATTTTATTATCGAATCAATTTGCTTTTAGTGGAATTTTCTAGAATGTGATGTCATCGCTAGAATCCCCAATGATATATTTTCACACAAATAAATACCAAGCTTTTAAGAAAATATATATTATAAGATTTTTAAAATTTATATAAGTTTAAATTAGGGGAATCCAATTTCCCAATAAACTTAACAAAGCAGTTTAAAAGATACTCCAAATTTTGTGCTTGATCATCCAATATTATCAAGACCATGCAAGATTGGCTAAGAAGCCGTGGGTTGTGATTTCAAATCGGGTTAATTACTATTAGGATAATGGCATATGAGCTCTTATTAATGAGGCACGAACAACCTCAAGTAAGTGCCGATTTTTCCATTTAGCAACACCATTTTGTTGGGGTATGTTGGGACAAGTAGTTTGATGAATAATACAATGTGATGCCAAGTATTGCTAAAAGTCATAACTTTGATATTCTCCAACATTGTCACTTTGGAGAACCTAAACCTGTGCACCATACTAGATACAAATCATTTTGTGAAATCTTTGAAACACATANCTAGGGCTGTTAAGAAAGGCTATTCAAACCAACCAGGGAAGAGAAAAGGACTTGGTTTAGCCTCAGATCTAGGGCAGTTAGAAGCGCTATGGGATAAACCGTACCAAACAACTAACTTTGATATTCTCCAACATTGTCACTTTGGAGAACCTAAACCTGTACACTATACTAGATACAAATCATTTTGTGAAATCTTTGAAACACATATGTTATGTTGTAACCTAAATCAATCAAGAACCAAACTGCACAGGTTCACTTGCTCTATTTTTGAGCAAGCTACATCCACATTGAACTCCGGAAATGGGGAGTTCGCTGCACTACTATTATTAAGAATCAATCAATTACAGCCCTAATCTTGAATACACCCAACTCACACCTCTCACTCCTCTAAAATCAAACCCGTAATCTGACCCTAAGAACACTCTAACCCCGGAATCCCTAGAATAAGAACAATCTTACTCTTTCTCAAATGATTAAACCAAACCACTCAATAATCACCCAGATTACACAAGAAATCAGATCAGAAAAACATAAACACTAACTGTATACAAAGAACACAGAAACACGATGCTTTCGATTTGAGAAGGCTGGGGTGTAACTGAAATTGTTCTGCCCTTTTATAGTGTTGACTTGTAGAGGACTCTCAGCTGTCGGATTTGAGTTGGATCAATGGTCAAGATCCAACTCAAAAATTGTCCAAAACGACGCTGTTCCACTAACCTCCAATACGTCGTCGTTTCGAGCATTCACTTCAACAATCTCCACCTTGAATGAATGCTTGAAACTTCTCTAGGGCAGCAAACCCAAACTAGATCCCTCGTCACTCTTGTCTTCATAGATTACCTCACATGCAATAAGTCCATGCAATGCTTGAACTTGGCAGGGGAGACGATCTTTGTTCCCATGTCAGTTGGATTATCCTCAGTGGAAACTTTCCTTAGGTCGACCACTCCTTGTGTGACTAAATCTCTAACAAAGTGGAAACGGACATCTACATGCTTTGTCCTCTCATGATAAACTGGGTTCTTGCTCAAATGAATTGTGCTTTGGCTGTCTGAATATATGATTACCTTTCCCTCTGTCAGATTTGCTTCAACTAGCAAACCTTGCAGCCATAGGGCTTCCTTAAACGCATCAACAATGGCAATATACTTTGCTTCAGTCAATGAAAGGGCCATAATGGGCTGAAGCTAAGACTTCCAGCTTATACAATTTCCACCGAGAGTGAAGTAATATGAAGTGGTGGAATTGCTTGTATCTTTGTCACTTGCAAAGTCAGAATCTACAAAGCCAACCAAGTTAAGTGAAGCATGCCTTTTACAAAATTCTAACCCAACATTCAAAGAACCATTAATATACCTCAATACCCATTTTAAAGCAGCCTAGTGCTCACTGCCTGGATTAGCCATAAATCGACCTAATAAGGAAATGGCAAATGACAGGTCTGGTCTGGTCTGGTGCTAATCATCACATACATAACAGATACAACTATATTTGCATAGGGGACAGATTCTATTTTTATTAATTTAGCTTCAGTTTTAGGGCATTAACCTTTATTCAACACAAAATGGTTTGCAAGGGGCATGGAAACCAGTTTGGAATCTGCCATACCAAACTTAGACACCAGTTTTCTAAGGTATGATTGTTGCCTAATTTTTAGCTCATATTTGCTCATGTTTCTAGTAATGTCCATTCCTAGAATTCTTTTTGCATTTCCTAGGTCTTTCATGTCAAATTCAGACTTAATTTTTCCTTTTAGTTCAAGTATTTTTAACTTAGACTTACTCACTAGCAGCATATCATCCACATACAGTAAGAGATATATAGGCATGTCCTCATTCAAAGTAAAATAAAAAAAGTTGTCGTATCTACTCCTAGTAAACCCTATGCTCAAAATGAAAGTGTCAAACCTCTTGTACCACTGCTTAGGGGACTATTTCAGCCCATATAGAGATTTGTGCAGGATGCAAACATGGTCAGGGACTTTATAGTCTACAAAGCCTATTGGTTGGCATACGTAAATTTCCTCTTCTAAATTTCCATTCAAGAAGGCAGTGGTCATATCCATTTGTTCTAACTCTAGGTTGTAATGGGAAACTATGGAGAGCATTAGTCTAATGGTCTTGTATTTGACTACCGGGGAAAGGACTTCATTAAAGCCTATCCCCTCACGTTGGGTGTACCCCTTAGCAACTAACCTAGCTTTGTACCTAGGTGGGTCAGTAGCTAAAACACCTTCTTTTATTTTAAACAGCCATTTACATTGAATCAATTTCTGGTCCTTTGGTTTTCGAACCAAGGACCAGGTTTTGTTTACCTCAAGTGACCTCATTTCCTCTTCCATTGCTGCCTTCCACTTGTCCTTCTCCTTGGAGCTCATTACTTCTTCATATGAGTCTGGTTCTATTTTTTGTACCTCTGTTCCTGCAAGCAAGGCAATGTAAATTAGTTCAGCATAAGAGAATCTAGCAAGGGGTCTTACCTCTCTCCTTATTATGTCCCTTGCAAGTTGATAGTGTTCCAGTTGGACATGTTGTGGCTCAGGTGCATCTGCTATAGCTTCTTCCTCTTCAGATTCTGGACCATCTGGTCCTGGTTGAGTTTCTGGTACCTGTTCATCATCAGGTTGAAGTGGTTCAGCCTGCTAACCCACAGACTCCACCTCAATTGATGTAGTCTCTATTGAGTGGTTTATGTGCTCAGGTGAAGCGTGATTGCCTGTGTCATCGTTAGTGGCTTTGCAAGGGAAAACCTCTTCATTAAACACTACATCCCTACTTATGATGATTTTTACCCCTGGTAACCCTCTATCTCAAAGTCTATAACCCTTGGTCCCTCCTTAATATCCTAGGAACATGCACTTTGTGGACTTGGGCTCTAATTTTTCCCCTACTGTGTGTGCATAGGCAACACACCCAAACACTCTTAAGTGATTTAGACCAGGCCTTCTCCCAGACCACACCTCTTCAAGGCATTTAAAACTTATAGCAGTAGAAGGACTTTTGTTTATCAGGTAGGCAGCAGTGGATAGTGCCTCTCCCCAAAAGTTATTGGGCAATCCTGAGGTGAAAAGGAAGCATCTGACTTTTTCTAAGAGGGTCATGTTCATTCTCTCAGCCATCCCATTCTACTGAGGAGTTTTCTTACTATTCTATGTCTTAGAATGCCTTGCTCACTACAAAAGTTATCAAATTTAGTATTGCAGTACTTTAGTCCATTGTCTGTTCTTAAGGCTTTTGCTTTCCTGTCTAGTTGATTTTCTACAAGTACCTTCCACTCTCTAAACTTGGACAGGGCTTGATCCTTGGTTCTTAGAAGGTAGATCCAAACTTTTCTATTGAAATCATCCACAATAGACATAAAGTAGCTGCTGCCCCCATGCGACCTGACCCTCTCAGGCCCCCACATATTAGAATAGATATATTCTAGGCATCATGTGGCTAAGTGTGTACCTTTTGGGAAACTAACTCTATGTTGCTTACCTAAGACACAGTTGTCACATAATTCTAAGGTTGATACAGTCTCTTTTCCAAACATTCCCTGGTTGCTTAAGATGTCTAACCCTCTCTGGCTCATGTGACACATCCTAAGGTGCCATTTTTCAATAACTGATAAGTTTGAGGTGACTAAGGCAGTATTAAAGCAGTCATACCCATTCCTTTTGTCTCCTTTCAGAATTAGGTTCTGGTTCCTATACACATTCAGCCATCCATTTTTGGCCCTATAGCAACACCTTGCCTCATCTAGGGTTTCTAAAGAAATAAGGTTCCTCTTGAGTTTAGGGATAAACCTAACATTGGTGAGTTTTATCAATTTCCCCTCACTAAGTCTAAGAGTTATGCTTCCTATTCCTTTCACTCTACAAGCATGGTTATTCCCCATAAACACAGTCTCCTTATCATAGTCTTCAAAGTCCTAAAACCATTCCCTGTTAGGGCTCATATGGAATGAGCATCCTGAATCTAATACCCACTCTTTTGTACTATCAGAGACCAACACAGTAAGGACCTCTATTTATTTTACTACGTTTTTGGTAGAGGCTATATTACTCTCTATGTTCCCCTGTTTTTGTTTCTTAAGCCACTCAAAGCAGTTCTTTTTTAGATGACTAGTTTTGTTTACAGAAAAAATATTTTCTAGACTCAGTCTTTTGCCTATTATTCCATTTACCGTTTTTCTTGTTTTTGGACCCCTGACTAGAATGGTTTCCTTTAGCAGGTTGGATAGTTTCTGGTTTCCCTCTTACAAACAGGTTGCTCCTATTTCATTTTTGTACTTTTAATTCTAGTTCCCTAGCTTTAAGTCCTGTAATTATTAAGTCAACACTAGGAACAGTACCGAAGGACTGGAGTGCATTCTTGACTACTTAATAGTCATCATTTATGGAATTCAACAGTATCATAGCCAAACTAGTTTCCCCTAATTCTTGATCGGTGCCCTTTAAAATGAGTGTCATTTTTAGGAATTCATCCAAGTTTTCCTCTATGGTCTTATTGTCATCCATCTTATACAAAAATAAAGCACCTTTAAGGAATGCTAAATTTGGAGCAAATTAAAAGGCATACAAAGATTCGAGCTTACCCCACAACCCCAGAGGGGTTTCGATTCCATCAACCTTCCTCAGTATGTTGTTTGATAGGTTCATCACGATCAGGTTGTAAGCTTCTTCGACAATTTCCTCATTTTTCCTCAGTTTCTCTTCGGGCCACTTCTTGGGATCCTTCTCCAGTGTAAGGCCAACCTTGTTGTGCAGAAGTAGGGCCTTCATTTTTTTCTTCCAACTCCCGAAATTGATCTTCCCATCATATTGGGAGATCTCCATTCGAGTGGTGGTGTTGGTCATGATTTGGTGTTTGGTTTAGTGTTTAGGAAACGATATACTCAAGAACTCAGGACTGATTTGAATCTTTACGAAACAACCCAAAGAAGCCCTAATTTTTTCTACCCTTGGTCTAATCGAAACTGATATACCCAGATATAGGCTCTAAGGAATCTTAATTAGATCAAGAAACCCTAGATTTGAGAAACCCCCAAATTTCGAAAACCCTAATTTTATTTATCTAAAAAATTCAAAATACAAACACCCAAAGATTTGTTGCCTAAAGGCTCTGATACCACTATTATGCTGCAACCTAAATCAATCAAGAACTAAACTGCATAGAATCAAGAAAGCAAACACGGATAACACCAACAATTTACAGTGGTTCACTTGCTCTATTTTTTAGCAAGCTACATCTACATTGAAATCTGGAAACGGGGAGTTCGCTACACTACTATTATTAAGAATCAATCAATTACAGCCCTAATCTTGAATACGCCCAACTCACACCTCTCACTCCTCTGAAATGAAACCCGTAATCTGACCCTAGGAACACTCTAACCCTGGAATCCCTATAATAAGAACAATCTTACTCTTCCTCAAATGATTAAACCAAACCACTTAAGAATCACCCAGATTACACAAGAAATCAGATCAGAAAAACACAAACCCTAATTGTATACAAAGAACACAGAAACGCAATGCTTTCGATTTGAGAAGGCAGGGGTGTAACTGAAATTGTTATGCCCTTTTATAGTGTTGACTTGTAGAGGACTCTCAACCGTCGGATTTGAGTTGGATCAATGGTCAGGATCTAACTCAAAAACTGTCCAAAACGACGCCATTCCACTAACCTCCAATACGTCGTCGTTTCGAGCATTTATTTCAACAACATAATTAACCTCCCCTTTGGATTTCATTAGACATGTCCAAGTCATCCTTGTACAGTCATCAAAAAAAGTAACAGACCAACGGGATCCACTTAAAGTAGTAACTTGTGATGGCCTTCAAACATCGGAGTGTGTAAGCATAAAATGACTTGGACTTTTGTTTAATTTTATTAGAAATGAGATCCGATGACTTTTTGACAGTTCACAAGCATCACAGCGAAAGTTACTGATATCATTTTTTTCAAACAAACTTGAAAAAGTTTCTTCAAGTAACCGAACGAAGCATGTCTGAGACATCGATGTCATAATCAAATATCGTATTTTCATTTATCCCTTTTAGAGTAATCTACTGTCAGAGCCTATTGTAACATGGCATAACTTTTAAATGTAAATCCAAGTAATACAATTCTCCCCGTCTAATACCATAACAAATTGTCTACTTTGTTTGAATGCTTTTAAACTCACAAAATTCAGGCCAAAAAATAACCATAAGATAAGGCTTTGGTTATTTTGGAGACTGACAACAAGTTATAATGCAGGGATAGAACAACTAAAACAGAATCTAAGTGTAAAGTGTTTGAGATGGCTAATGATCCTTCCCCCAATGACCCGGATGGACTCACCATTGGCAGTAGAAACAAATTTTTACGAGGATGATTTAAGGTTATATAGAAACATGCCTAGCGTCAAATGTCCTATGATCGGTAGCACCAGAATCAATTATCCATGCACTAGTAGAAACAGATGTACACATATGTAAAGACTTACCATTATTTCCAATAGTGGCTATAAATGATGAGGACATTCCACAACAGCAGCAGTAGAACTTCTCTTCTTGTTAGTGTTGTTGGGCTTGTCGGGTTTCGTCTGTGTATGTTGACTTTTACTCTAAGCTATCATTGTTGAATTTTCAAAGTTTCTTGATTCTCTTTTCAAGGTAGTAAGTCATACCTCTTCTTGTCTAACCTCCAAGTAATTTTCTTCCAAATTTGGGATCAGTCTTTGTGTAGAATTTCTCCACACATCATTTTTTTTTTACTTTGTTTTTTTTTTTTTTTTTTTTAATGAAGGAAGAAAAGGTTTTAAGAGAGTTAAAGGAAAAAAAACTCTCTCAAAAAGAACGAAACAAAACAAACTCTCTCAAAAGAACAAAACACAACCTCTATTATCACGAGTGTCTCCTCTCGGCCACCAAAATTTTCTTTTCTTCAGCTATTACTAGTGACATCAACAACCACAAATTGACATGGTAACAGAAGCAACAGATTGGCACGGTGGTGGAAGCAACAAATTAGCAATTGATGGTTCTTCTCAACTGGGTTGGCGATGACAATAGTTGAGACAGCAACAAATCAGCGACAGCAGTAGTTGATCAGCGTCAGATCGGTTTTTTTTAGCTATAGTAGATCAACAGTTCTTTTTGGCCTTTGTGATGACTTGGCTTTGACTTCAGCGTCAGTGATAAAAGATCTCGGCAATGACTTGGCTTCGACTGTCAGTGTTGGTAACGACTGGTCTTGGTTGATGACGTGATTATTTCTCGATTGACTAGAGATGATAACGGCTAGAGATGAACAGGCTTGGTTGATTTTTTTTTTCTGGAATTATTTTTCGATTGGGAAATTTTTTTTTGGGGGGGGGGGGGGGGGGGGAGATTATGTTGTTTGGGGTTTGATTGACATTTGGTTTGTTTGAATTGTTCATTTGAATTGGTTATGGTTGTGGGTTTGTTTTGATTGATTGTGGTAGCGGGTTGGATTGGTTGTGGTTGTGGGTTTGTTTAGATTGATTGTGGTTGTGGATGACTGGAAGGATGGATACTAGTCGATATATTTTTCCAATGGTTACTGTGTGATGAGAAATTTTAGATTAGAGAACTTGGCTTTGATATCATGTTTGTTTCAAGATTTGTGTTTTTTCAGTTCATTGATTTTCACTAAAAGGTTACAGGCTTTATATAGAAAGTATACAATCCACTGGATCCTAATCATGTCAGTTACAGATTACACAATATACTGACATAATTAGAAGATTACAGAATATCAAGAATATCCTAGTATCCTAAATCTGACAAAATAAGAAGATTACAAAATATTTAAGAAATCTTAACAAATAACACTTCGGTGTATTAACTCCCTAGCTAGTGGTGTTGTTACAGAAGGGATGTAATCTCTCGGTTTTAGTAAGAACCCTCAGCCTCGGCATTTATCATCTAGCTTTGTGGAAGCCTTAATAACAAGATTAACGAAACAACAATTCTAATAAACCACTTATAGTTAGCCAAAGTTATATAAACCCTCTATAGAAGTACGAAATTCAAGAGGGTTATTGTAAAATACAATATAAAATTGGATGTCTTCTATAATTTCAAAAAGTATGGAAGATTTTTTGTATTTTGTTCTAATCAGAAGGCATTTATAAATTAAAATATCCTTTCAAATGACAAAATTAGTAATAAGATTTATTTAAAAATATAGTATTTGCCTTTTATAACTCAATATCATATTGCTTATGTAGTTTAGTTTTCCTGAGCCTTTTGTTCAAGTCAGTAGAAGAATAGCTAAACAAAATTCATTTCATTCTAATTTTATTTTTTCTTGGGTAAAAATACCCTTTTAAACTTTAAAATGGGGTAGCTTATTTAATACCACTCAAAATGATGGGAAATTTAACTGGCCAAACCTCCCAAGTTTGAATTTAAAAAAATGACCCTAAAAATATTTTGCAATTTTTCTTAATTTAGAAAAACTGATGTGGCACACTTAGGATTCATTAAACATGTAAAAAAGGTTAAACTGAAAAGATTTAAACATATGTGGGTAATATATAATTAACAAAAGTTTATTTAAATTTTGAAAATTAAAAACGACCCTTACCCTTCAAAATCACTTAATCAAGCCAAATACCCAAAAAATGACCGACGAACACCTTTGATTTCTCTGCCATTTCTGGCAATGAAAGTGCCCTACTCTGGCAAATATTCAATCCTAAAGCTTTCTTACACAAAATCATGGCTGATGTTGACAAAGAGGAGGAAAACCTAACCCCACTCCAAATCCTAGACTCCAGCGATGGTGGCACTTCAAAGGCTGTCGAAGAAGATGCTCCAGTGGATCATCTGATAAGTGAAGGTGGTCTAGAGGTAGGAGACAACAGCAACATAAGAACAGAGAGAAGAATCAAAAAACAGTTCTAAAGAGGAAGACGCTGGCGAGAATTCAGGGGAGGAGGACAGCGGTGAAGAAAAGGTATATTTTTTACTTGTTGTTTTGAATTTGATGAGAAATTTGATTGATTTGTGCGAATTTGGGGGATATGTAATTGGTTTTATTGTTATGGTGGTTGTGGCGTTTTGTCGAGCAGTTGGTGGGCATTGAGGGAGTGGCTTTGCTTGGGTTCCAAAAGATGGGGGAAGGCAAAAAAGGTTGTAGGGAGGTTGTTTGTGGGAGGTTAGAGGGCTAGGGACGGCAGGACATCTCAACGATGTGCGTGGCTAGCCCTACAATATGCAGCCCCTCTATTTTGTCACCTTCTACAATCCTCGGCCTTCCAACCTCATGAAACCTGCCACAATAGCCTCTATAGGGCTTGAATTGGCTTCCCCGGTCCTCTCGAGGCCAAAAACACCCACTCCTCGATGCCCTCAAAGCCCATATCCCCCAAATTGGCAGCTTATTGGTTGTTTTGGTTTCTTTTTTTCTTTTTCTTTTTTTTCTGATATTTAGTTTATATTAATTGTGCAGATTTCCCGAAACCTAAATTATAAAGATTATGGGTTGGAGATTGTAAGCAATAAGGTACCGTACTTCCCCCTAAGGGTGACAGTTAGGTCGAGTTGGCAAATTTTTACGAGAATAATGGAGATTTTACAGGAACAGAAGAAAGGTAGGGACCGATTCAAAGAGAGTTGTTTCGGTCATTTTGTGAACATCAGAGAAAATTGGAAAAAGGCGTTCTGGGGACAAGGAGTGCATTATATGTTGCTGCACTCAGTTAAAAGCCAAAAAAAAAAATGAAATATGGTTCGTGGTGGATAGGAAGCTACTACGTTTTGGGATGATGGAATATGCCTTGATGACAAGCTTAAGATGTGTGGCATTTCCAAATGTGGAAGAGCAAGAGAGAATAAAAAAGAGTAGGGCAGTCGATAACTTGGCTAAAAAGGTTTTGGGAGGGAAGGCATCTATTACGGGATGCGATTTAGAGGAGAGGTTAGGAGAAGGCGGGTATACCTCTTCAAAGAGGTTCAAGATGTGTCTGGTATGGTTCGTGCATTCGATCCTAATGGCTTTTGACTCAACAAAAGGCGTTAATATGGATTGGGTGAAGTTTGCAAGCAACAAGGACTTCTTTAATGCTTATCCGTAGGGACGGGTATCATTTTAGCTAACCATGGACTCCCTGCAAGGAAAAGACATGGCGTTAAAGTAGCGTCAATCTGTCAAGAAGAATAGATCAAGCACGTACAATTTGGTTGGCTTCCAATGGGCAATGCAGGTAAATATTAATAGCTTTTTGTTATATTTTTTGTATTATATGTGTTTTAATTATGATATGGACTATTTTTTTACAATGTAAGCTTGGATGTATGAGGTCTTTCCTGTCCTGGCTAAGGCGAGGGGGAAGATGAAGACTTCGGATGAGCGACCGCAATTTCCTAGGATGTTGCAGTGGCATATCGAGAAGTGTACCTATTGGAATTACGACAAAATAGACATGAAAATTCAAGTTGCTCAGGTAAAATTAAAGGATTAATCTTTTGAATATGCACTTGCTTTTAAATGTGGCTTAAATTTGATTGATTTTTTTTCTTATTGCAGGGAGTCGTCCATCCCTTCCTCACCGCTACTAGGGGTGAAGCGGGAGAGGAGTATGTTACATCGTTCAAAGCACTAGAGGATGTATTAGATAAAGGGATAGACCGCCTAATGCAAGATCTAGAAGGGGTCACGCATGTGAGTATAGTTGCAAGGCCGCTGCTTGAGAATGTTGTTGATGCCGAGGATGATGAAGCTCCAATCTGCGGGAGGGAAAAAGAGTTGGAGGATGAAGAGGTTTGTATGGCTCCATCTAATTGGAAAATCGGTACAACAAGTATCGTTTTGTCAAGGTGTTGGGGTCGGGAGAATGAGGTGGTTGACTTCATAAACAGTCTGTTTGAGAGTTTTACAACAGCCATTCATGAGAGGTTTGAGAAGATGGAAGAGCGGATGAAAAAGGGTGGATGAGAAAGTTAGTGGGGGATTGAAAGTGGTTGAAGTGAACCTGAGCATAAAAGAGAGAGCTGAAAGAGTAAGCACGTAATTTCTCCTTACACGGCAATAACGTATGGAAAGAAGAGGAAAACGAAGAAAAAAAATGAGGAAGTCCATGAAAGTGGAGAAGCAAAAATGGAGGAGGGTGAGGCGGGACATGAAGGAAGTGGGGAAGTGAAAATGGAGAAGGAAGGCGGAGAAAGTGGGCAAGTGAAAACGAAGGAGTTAAAGGTCGATTTGTATAGTCCAATAGATGAGGAAAAGAAAAAACTCTTCTATGCCTATTATAATGATTCTGGAAGTGATGGGCATGTGAAGTGCAAAACCGGGGATTATCCCTAATAGTGGTTTGAAAAGATGTTGACAATGGGCAAGTGGCTCGATGACTCGATGAGTTATTTTCCCTTATTTTTCCTTATTTTTGCTTATGTTTTTCATGAGGTATTGTATACTTATCATGTTGTTTTTATTTGATGCAGCACATCAATGAGGTATTGGCACTTATGAGGCTACAACAGAGCAGTAATGGTGATATATCCGCACTTTGCCATCACCAATGTGGCATTTGGCCAAACGCTAGTAACTACATATGAAAGTTTAATGAAAATGGTCAATGGTAGAGGTGCAACAAGGGGAGGCAAGTGGAAAAGATTGGCCATAGATGACTTTAATAGTGTCCCTGATGATTTTCAGTTTGATGACAAGATGATACACTATGTACAGAGGGAAAGGCCCAAACTTAGCAACAATTGGGCAAATGTTAAAAGAATATACTGCATCATGAACATCAAAGATATGCATTGGATAATCGCCGTCGCGCTACTAGAGGAGGGTTTGCTACAGATCCTTGACTGCAACCTAAGTATTTGTCGAGAGAGCCAGTTGAAGACAGAGTTGCAACCACTATGTGTATTGTTCCCACAGTTGTTGCGTGACAGCTAGATGTTTCAACACTTGGGTGATGAACTACTAACGGGAAAATGGCCACTCAAGCGCCTTTCCATCCCGACAAATGACACAAGGTAAATTTTGTATAAAACTTAAATAATACAATTGTTCTATAAGCAAATTCTAATGCTAATGTCTTCTTCCTATTGTAGTGTTGATTGCGGGGCATATGCACTAAAATTTATTAAGTTTGACATGACCAACACCCCAATGGATGGCTTAAATGACGAAACAATGAGCAACTATCAGGAGCGCCGGGCTGTTGAGTGCTTCCATGGGCATATGGATCCCTTTTGACTGACCAAAATCCAATCCAAGTCATTGTTGATGCTATCATCAAAATGTATGGAAGTTGGACTTAGAATTTTGTAGTTTATGTGATGCTATCTTATTGGGTTGTCTTCAATAATTGGATTGTCTTGAATTGGACCAGGTGGTGTTGTTAGGCGTTAGGCTGTTGATACTTGGGTTGTGGTGTTGCTGCTAATGCTAATGTTGAAGGTGTGCTGGATAATTTTGGAGGATGGGGAAGTGGTTGAAAAGAATGATGAAGAGGGGGAATGGAGGCTGCTGGCCCTGCTTTTGTTTTGGGTGTATATAGGACATTTATTTGTTGTATATAATGTTGTAATTTAATGTAACTGACACATTTTAGATTTATATAAAAGCAATTCAGTATTTCTTTTCCTCTTTTGAGTTTGAGTTTGAGTTTATTTAGTATTCTTGTTACATGGCATTGATGTGTTGATGCAATTAGGTTATCAAATTCAGGAGAAATCATGGAATTAATATGTGTTGGTGATTTTAGTTTGTCAAAATTCAGGAGAAAAGCTGGAAAAAATATGTATTGCTCATATCGCTTAAGCAATATATAAGCGACTAAATATATCGCTTAAGCGACCAAGGGTTTTCTATAAAGGATTGCTTAAGCGAGACAATAAATCGCTTAAGCGATAGTGCATCTTGGCAGATCTTTATTCTGCCATGGACTTGATCGCTTAAGCGATACAAAATCTCTTAAGCGACCAAGGGTAAAAGTGAAGAATCGCTTAAGTAAGACCATAAATCGCTTAAGCGATCGTACATCTGGGTAAATCTTGATTCTACCATGGACTTGATCGCTTAAGCGATTTTGGATCGCTTACGCGACCAAGGGTAAAAGCGAAGAATCGCTTAAGCGAGACCATAAATCGCTTAAGCAATTGTGCATCTAGGCAGATCTTAATTCTGCCTTGGACTTGATTGCTTAAGCGATCCAAAATTGCTTAAGCGATCCAAAATTGCTTAAGCAACCAAGGGTAAAAGTGAAGAATCGCTTAAGTGAGATAGTAAATCGTTAAGCGATTATGCATCTGTGCAGATCTTCATTCTGCCTCGGACTTGATCACTTAAGCGATCCTAAATCGCTTAAGCAATCAAGGGTAAAAGCAAAGAATCGCTTAAGTGAGACAGCAAATCACTTAAGCAATCATGCATCTAAGCAGATATTGATTTTGCTTTGTACATGATTGCTTAAGCGACTAAGGGTAAAAGTGAAGCATCGCTTAAGTGATCTTGATTCTTGCTTATGCATGATCACTTAAGCGATGGTACTAGATTGCTTAAGCGACTAAGGCTAAATACACAGGATCACTTAATCAAGAAATGAAATCTCTTAAGCGATCCAGTATATTCGACTTATTTTTATTATGCCTTTCACAAGATCGCTTAAGCGATTAACATTATCGTTTAAGCGATGAAAGCTTATAAACACTGGATCGCTTAAGTGATGGTAAGATCGCTTAAGCGATTCCTTTTATTATTTTTTTGGAATAGGTTGTCAACCCATATTAAGTGATGTTAATGTGAACTTCAGAGATTCACAACATCACATGATTATTAACGTTAATGTTAAGTGACATCGGTTAGTAACACTTATTAAGACCAATTAGGAAGGATTATTTGCAACCTAATTCCATCAACACATATAAAGGTTACAACTGTATGATATATGGATGAATGCCATAGCGCACTATCGTGACACGTTAGTAGAAACGTTCCTGATTTCATAAATATGGATGATGTATTTGAGAATGATTAGATTGAAATAATCTTCAATTTTGATTATACGATTAGTTCAGTGGACCATGATTTGTCTTGTGTCAATTGATTTGATTATTTATATCACTTAATTGATTTTTTTTTCAAAATTATATTTTAATTAAATTAATTCTTTTACGCCTATACATAAACATGGAAAAGAACTATTAAAGTATAGAATTTTTTAAAGTACCAAAATAAATTACCCTTAATCACTTAAGCGATATGGTGAGTCTATTTAGCCTTGGTCGCTTAAGCGATATATGGTTTCACTTAAGCGATCCTGTCTATTTAGCCTTGGTCACTTAAGCCATAATAAATCACTTACGCGATCTTGTCAAAGGCAGAATAAAGGTCATCCAACTATACTAGATTGCTTAAGCAGTCCTAGGTCTCTCTTAAGCGATCTAGTATGTTCAGCTTAGTCGCTTAAGCGATCACGTCCAGTCACTTAAGCGATCATGTACAAGCAAGGATCAGGATCACTTAAGTAATGTTTTACTTTTACCCTTGGTCGCTTGATCGATCATGTCCAAGGTAGAATCAAGTCACCCCAGGTGCACGTTGTTTAAAGGATTTAAGTTCTCGCTTAAGCAATTCTTCACTTTTACCCTTGGTCGCTTAAGTGATCATGTCCAAGGCAGAATCAAGATCACTTAAGCGATTCTTCACTTTTGGCCTTTGTCACTTAAGCGATTCTTCACTTTTGGCCTTTGTCACTTAAGCGATTCATGACCAAGGCCATTTTGCTTCTTATCTCACCGATCTTTTGATATTGTGCACGTTTGAGTAAGAAATTATATTCTGTATTGTGGATGAGCTCTATATTCAATCATAACCATCTATATTTGTGAAATGAGGTACGTTTCTACTAACGTGCCACACTCGTGACTAATTTAGTAAATTGATTGATTGATTGATTGTCTTGATACGACAATGATGTTGATAATATTTATTTTGCTTGTCTTACTTCTTTGGGCAACAATTAGTGTCGTACATAGGTAATATGCAAAATTTAACTAACTTAAACCCTTTTTAAAACTGATAAAAATGAAAAATAATTAATTTGATTTAATACGTTATAAAGGATGATTTATTCAAGGTAATAATAAAAATTAAAACATAAAAAATTGAAAACAACAACTCTTCAACGATTGGCCTTGGCAACTCTCTCGATTTCATCCTTTTTCTTGATGACATAGCTGGAAATACAGGGACATAAAATCAGTTTAATGCTCCACAAAAGAGAAACATAATAACTTAATCAGATCGCTTAAGTAATCTGATGTCGCTTAAGCAATCTGCTTGTCAGATCTGCATATAAGAAAAGATCGCTTAAGTGACCTTACATCGCTTAAGCAATCTGGTGGCCACCAGATCTGATCTGAGCAACAGATTGTTTAAGCGATTTGATTTTCAGATTTGCAGATAAGAGCAGATCGCTTAAGCGACCAAGGATAGCTTAAGTGATCAACTGTTATCTGTATATCTGAACATCAGACCGCTTAAGCAATCTAAGATTGCTTAAATGATCTGCTGTTCAAATCTATAGATAACAACTGATCGTTTAAGCGAGCTTATGTCGCTTAAGCAATCTGATCTTATCTGCAGATTGCTTGCTTTCTTGCTACTGATCAATTTGAACTTAATTTTCTGGATCTGTATGTGATCGATTCTGGCAACTGCTTCTCTTGGGGCCAGGTTGCTTGCATATTGAACATTTATTCATCCTCCGGGGAACCTCACAAGCTGATGGAATATGCTTAACTCTTTTTCTCCTCTTTTCTGTCTTCTTGAATGGCAGATAGATGATAATGTGAACTAACTCTGGCGGCTCCACCCACTGCTCTTCTAGAGGAATTGGATATATCATTTACGAATAAGCAAGCATATAATGATTTGCCATATAAAGGGAAAGTTCCATGTAAATTCTTGAGCCAAAATCCAGCTTCCGTTGGTGTTTCAGTGCTGCTAGTGCATGAGGATAAGGTAAACGTTGAATGTCAAGCACTTTACAGTTGCAAGTTTTACTAAGAAGGTTAACTAGGGCATCCAGACCATAGCCACACACGGTGAACTCTTGAGCATTAAGAGAATAGGCAAATAGTGCATTTGACAGTTCCATACGTTCTCGCAATAATTTTTCAGCTGACGGAACAAGGGTTGTGATAAAATTATCTAACTCCGTACGACGTTCATGGAACCACCGTGACAATGTCCTCTAGATTGCATAAAAAAGGACAACTATTGAAACTCTCTTTCTATCAACAATTTTGAATTTATGGATTTGGCTATGTTCGTGGTCATGACATCAGACCTTCTTCCAGGAAAGTAAGCTTTACTCCATCGCTCGTAACCAACATCATGCTCAAGATACTTAGCAATTCTATCATCCTTGATTCGGATTTGCCGGAAGTGCTCTTCGAACTCATCAATTCGATAAGCTTTTGTTGTCATGTAGTATGTCTGAAGGAGGCCAGCACACTTAAACTTTTGTTTTATGTTCTCACCAAGGTGCCTCATACAGAATCCGTGATGTGCTTGAAGGTAAATAGTGGCAATCCCCTTCTTTATAGAGTTGTGCCTGTCGGATATTATGCACAACTCGTCACTGTCAGGTATTATCATATGTAATTACTGAAAAAACTAAGTCCACGACTTATCGTTCTCAGAGTCAACCACACACCATGCAACGAGATATGTGTGATTCTCGTTGTCAATGTAGTGGCCACCAACAGTGTACCTCCATACTTTCCCTTCAAAAAGCAACCATCAACAACCAACACCTTTCTCATGTTTATAAAACCCCTTATAGCAGCACTGTAAGCAACAAAAAAATATTTAAACCTTATATTCTTGTCCCACTTCAAAGTCGTCTTGCTACCTTGGTTTGTCAACTCAAGCATATAACGGTACACTTCTAATACTGCATACCCGTGCTCTGGCTTGCCCCTCACAAAATCTTGTACATGTTGTCTCCCTTTCTAGCATTTTTAGTAACTAATAGTGCATCCCAACTCTATGCGCACAAGTCTCTGAATGTCCTTAGGAGATGGACATTTCCCTTCAATGAACTGACTTTTGACAAATTATCCAATAACATCAGCGGAGGCTTGTCGATGCTCACCTAAAATATGTCTCAAACCACATGTGTGCTCACAGGTATATGTGCTAACAATAAATTTTTTGTACTTTGCCAACCTTCTACAATAAACCCGCCACTTGCACTTTTGGTCACGATATGCAATCGTCACTACAAATGAATTAGACTTTTTGGTGATGAACTCAAAATTACCTCTCACAGCAACAAGTTTTAGCTTCCTCACCACTTCCTCTTTGTTGTCAAATAAATACCCTATACGCAAGTCTGATCCATCAATAAAAACATGAACTGATTCACTACTACCTGCAATTGCCACCTCTAAACCTGCATAAAGGACCGTAGTGTTCTCTTCCTCACAAACTACACCTTCTACATAATCTTTATTTAAAGGAACATCTACATCTGCGGGAACATGTACGGGGTCCTCCTCGTCAACATTTTCATTATGCCGCACATGACCAACCTCTTCTACAGTGTCCTCCTCACCACCCAAATCACCGCCTACTCTTGATTTTTCAACTAAGAAATCAATGCCCTAATAGTTCAAATTAAAACCAGCATTCTCTTCGCCAACTTCCTCATTATCCTCTTCCTTTGAACCAACTTCCAATGGTTTATCTACAAAAGAAACCCTTAAAATCGACCTCGAGCCATTATCGCCCACATCAATCATATATAACTTCACATCTTCATCTGACTTTAACATAGCATGAGGTATCTTATAATGTTCAGGAACTCTGCTTAAAACGTACTTCACAACTATATCACTACATGAGCAACTCAAATCACCTCTTCTAATTATTTCATCAACCAACTCATCAAAACTGACCTCTGTGCTTACAGCAATTGGTATAACTTCTTTGTTCTTCCCAATCCACTTCCAGCAACTTTGTTCCTCTACCCACTCACCAAAATATTCAACATCCAAAACAACTTATCCCATGTCTAATAATAGCCAAGTACATATAATGCAAGAAAAAAAATTATTAACTGATGTATTAGGGATTAAAAGATTTTAAAAAGTATCTGTAGAGTCGCTTGAGCGATCTGGTATATCGCTTACTGGATCGCTTAAGCGATCTGGTATAAATAAGCCTAATCGCTTAAGTGATCTTTTTCCATTTACCTAATCGCTTAAGCGATCTACTGCCATACACCAGACTTATAGCAAATTGCTTAAGCGATCTTCTACCATTTACCTGATCGCTTAAGCGATCTGTTGCCATATACCATACTTATAGTAGATCGTTTAAGCGATCTTTTGCCATATACCTGATTGCTTAAGTGATCTATGATCTGCTACATTATACCAGACATACCAGATTGCTTAAGCGATACACCAGATAGCTTAAGCGATTCATCATATCCAGAACACATTTTCAGTCATCTCTACCTACAATTGGTGCTACCACCCGCAACTACCCATAATGCAAGAAAATATTCAACAAATTTCACTCCTTTCAACTTGCATTACATCAAACACAACCCAACAACCTAAACAACTAAATCAAAATCATAACCCAAACCCAATCCATCATTAAATCTTCGTAAATTGAAATATAAAATGGAAAGAGGAGATACACATACCTGGACGAAATGTCATAGGGAGGAGGAGCGGGCTGTGGCGGAGAAGATGTTAATGGCGGAGGAAAAAGATAGTGTTAATGGCGGGAAGAAGAAGATGTACAGGAAGGAGGAAAAAGAAGATGCAGAGGAAGAAGAAGATGTAGACGAAGCTTAGAATAAACAGCAACCAGGGGAGGGATGTGTTAATGGCGGTAGGAAGAAGAAGAAGATGTTATGTTTGGGTTTGTTTGCAAGAATTTCAGGTTTTTGGGGACATATTATAATTTTTAATACACAATACTTCATTAATCCTTAAGCCATGATTAGTGTTTAATTGTCATTAGTTTGTCTTAATAAAAAATAAGGCCATTTAGTAAAGACTAAAAAATTAGATGGCCTTTTAGTTAAATTCAAAGCCAATATGGCCTCTTAATCATTTGTCCCCTCTAAATTATATTAACGCATGAGAAGATAACCCTGCCCTTGGTCCAGCCCAATTAGTCATTACCCAATTATTCCTAAGCCCAAGATCAAATCCTATTAACACCCATAATTTCTAAATTCTAAAAGCCGTGCAATCATCTCTTCATCTATATAGTTTTTTTCTTTTTATAGAGTGGAGTTACTTAAGCCTTATCAAATCTTTTCTAAGTCCTAATAACAATTTTTTAAATAATATATATTTTTTAAACTAATAATTAAAAAGAAGGGCATATATTCTTTAGTACACCCCATGTATTAAAAAACTCGTTTTCTCAATATCCTAAGACCTTTATTTTCTTTTCTAAAATTTTAATTTGAATTCTTTGTTAGGAAATTATATGATGCGTTTTCGGAAGCCTAGAGTGAGTTAAAAATGCTTCAACCCAGCAATAGCAAATGATAACACAACAAACTCCAATCGCCAGTCCTAACAACACTTAAAAGAACACAAAACACATACAAAATACACAAGATAACATAAAGGGAGAGTTTAGATCATATAATGTTTTATTATGGAAGGGTGTTATATTAATGGAAAGATAGATCACTTTGAAGATTATTGGGAATGTTTAGGAAATGTGTTTGATTGGTTCGAATAAATTGGTGAATGATATATTTAATTAGGAGGATAAATGGGTGGATATTTTACATAGATTACTAAATTGCCCTCCTTTTTAAATATTAACATAATATTATTTTTTGAATTATTTCTTTTAACCCCCTACATTTGAAATTTTGCTAAAACACCCCAGTCATACAAAACTTTAATTTGTAGCAAAATCACCCCCGCCCACCCCAAGCCACTGTCGTTAGCCAGCCACCACCGCCACCGACAGTCGAAGAAATGGCGTATGACTAGCCATATATGGCCAGCCGTGCACCGGCAAAGCCATTTCCGGCCATGGATCACAAATCTATGATCTATGGCCATTTCAGGGCCAAAGATGTGGTCGTGAATTAGGCACAAATCTAGTCGTGAAAATGCTAGATCTGTGGCCTTGAAACAGTCAAATTTTTTGCCGTGAAACGGCCAAATCTATGGCCATTTCACAGCCAAGTCTGTGGCTGTGTCATAGCTAGATCTATGGTCGTTTGACGACCACATCTTTGGTCGTGAAACGACCATAGAAACGGCCAAATCTAGCTGAAAAAGGCCTCACCAGTGCACGATCGGCCAGATCCCGTCGATCATGCACCATTATAGCGACTGACACTAACAGCCGACAGTAGTCTTGGGTGGCTAAGGGTATTTTGTTAACTTTAAAACTTTTTTGTGGCTAGGTGTTTTAGCTAAATTCTCAAATATAGAGGGGCTGGGTAATTTTTATTTGGTAGACACTTGAGGGAAATTGTGTCCAAATAGTATTTAATTAAGGGTGAAATAGGTATAAAAATCAGATTACCTAATATTTTTTTAATAACAGCCCTGGGGGAGGGTATCGGATTACCCCCTACATTACCAATAGTAAACATTATTTGCAATAAAAGATACCTATAATATATTATTACTTGCAAACCAAACACTGGAATATTGCAAAATAAACGAAGATACCCCTATTATCTTATATGCCCCCGATCCAAATACACCCAAAGGATAAAGCCTAACAATCCATGGCTTAAAGGTTATGCCACTGGCCAATGGAAAATAGACATAACAAATAATAACTTACAAATTAAATATAAGTGCCAATGATCTCCAAAGCATAAACACCATGCCACCGGCTATGGAACATCACTAACAAGATAGAAGCCAATATCCCAAGGCTTAAAGACAATGCCACCGGCTAAGGGTCTTCAAAAAGTAAAGGCCTGGTCACCAGTTTTGGATTCCACCACTAAGCATGGCAAGAACTTGGATAAAGGATAAATGATCAAACTCTCTCAAGAGCTCTCACATTTTCATTTCCAAAAATTTAACTCTCAACTTGTATTACAATGAAGGAGAAGACCCCTTTTTATAGAGTTACATTGGACGCCACATTGGAGAGAGAATTACAAAGTCAAATTCAAGATAATAATAAACTATGGGACACGTTTTAATTAGTCACCCTAAATATCCCCTAAAGCCAAAATGCCTACAAACATAAGTAAGAATCTTTGACTTAGAATTTTCCCAAAATGGTAAGGAACATAGAGCCGCCAAGGATGACAACCTTGTCTTTTCTAACTCAGAATGTCTTGAGCCGCCCATGTCATAATCTTGTCGCCTCCATTAAATGTCTTCATGTGCATATGTTTGACTAGTCTTTGTTCCCTCCATTTTAACTTGAAAATCTTGGCTCCAACTATTCAAATTACACCCAAATAAATGGATTGGGCCTATTGGATCAACAATTGAAGGGCTTGGATGAAATGGGCTTAACTTGATCTCATCTTGCCTCATTCCTTCTTCTTGGGCCGAATTGACTATGGGCTTGGAATTGTCTTGCAATGATACTTCAGCTTGGACCAAATAGCTTCTAAAATCATGAATGGATTTTCCCATGAACTTTGCTTGGCTTATATAGGGGTGTTAAAAAAAATGCAGAAACCGAACCAGTTCGGTTTCGTTCAAAGAAATACAAAAACCGATTTTCTGATTCGATTACCGATTTACGGAATTATGGGAACCGGTTAACCGAAACAAGTTTTATAAGCCGGTTTATTATAAAAATAATAAAATATAAAATAAAAACAATAAAACTGATTTATTATAAAAATAATTAAATATAAAATCGGTTTAAATTAGGGAAAAATATAAATTAAAGGGAAAACCAATTTAAAACTGATCAATCGGTTTTTACTAACCGGTTAACTCGTTTTCCCCTTAACTAGTTCAGTTTTAGTTCAGGAACATTCCTAAATTGAAAAACCGATTCGATTCAGAAAATATGTTAACCGGTTATGAACACCCATAGGCTCATATGAAGATTAATGGGTTGCCTTGAATGTGAATTTGCTTCATTCTCCCATAGTTGAATAGGATTTGTCCTTAAATCCGCAAGGTGATGAAACTCAGCCAAGATAAGATACAACTAGCAAAGTTCATCAATAATCGCCACGGAATCAAGTGAAGCCCATAGAAGAAACTATCCCAGGTATTGGGAACAATTTGGCCCAAGAGAATTTGTGTGCTCAAAATGAGTTTAAGAGGCCCAATTTATAGCCCAAACCACCCCAAATCCCCACTTGGTTACTTTCTCAACTCAAGCCCAACATTTGGATGCAATATAATTCGGTGGGATTCAATTAACTTAATGGGGAAGGAAATTATGGAGGGAAAACCAATTGTGCACAGGGGAGTTCTTACAAGCCTATGGAGTTAACTATGACAAAGTGGTCCACACTTTTCATTTTCGGCAAGAGACAAGATGACAATACTTTGGTGGCTCCTTGTCCCTTACCTAAAAGGGAAAGTCAATGAATCTTGACTCCTAGGATTTTGTTAAATTATTTATTTATGTTTGTTCCTTTGCATTATCCCATGTAATATTTTGAACTAAAGTTGACTTGTAATAATCTTAACCACCAACATGTAAGGTCTTGATTGCATTTAATTTAAGTTGTGTCACATGTACAGTTTAGATTAAATTTTTGCTAGGGCAACTTGTAAGGCCATCTATTTAAGGCCGAATTTTCCCTTCTGTGAGGGTTAGACTTGTTGAACGAAAACCTGGACTCTTGAGAGAGTATTGTTCATCCTTTATCCAATCTTGTTAAGGGTTGATGGTGGATCTCCTTGACTGATGGGTTTCCTTTAGGCCTTGGAATCAATTGGCATTGTGTTAGTATTGGTTAGTCGTTCTTGTGTGTATGTTTGTGTTGTTATTTGTGTTGGCCGAAATTCTATCTTGGTGTTGATGTTATGTTGCTAATTTGGGTTATATAAAGAGAAGTTGTTGTCGATTTGAGCATTTGTTCTTGTTTGATGCGTTTAAACTCACTCTAATATATTGGAAACGGATCATTATATAGTCATGATTAATATATTTTTGAAAAGATGGAAGGTGGATTCAAACAATCGAAATAAAATAATATTGAATATTCTCATTAATTGTTCTTGTTTAGGGTTTGATTTAGGAGATTTTGTTTAACCCTATTTAAACTACAGTTAATTTTTGCGTATATAGGAGAACAATGAAAAACAAAAATTATTTTATTAGTCATCCCATGCTAATTGATTTGCAAGGTAAAAACTCTTTCATTTTCTTAGTTCTCATGGAAATTGAAGTTGATTTGGATAAAAATACTCTATATAAGAATTTGGACAGGAAATATGTTGTCTAAGAGAAGCAAACTGAGATTTTATCAAAAATAAAAATGGCAACTGAAATTTAGCACAAGAAAAACAAATAGGGATAACAGGGTTAACAAAGAAATTTGGAAGGAAAAATATTAGAGAAGAACAATTATGGAATGAAATATAAAATAATTATAAATTTAATTGTTAAAATGATTTTAATTATTATTGGGGCTTCCAAAGAGATTTAGTGGGGCTTAAAAAACCCCACTTTTTTTATATGCTTGTTAATACCATTTTTTCACTACAATATTACTCTATCATTTTTACTTTCCATCTGTAGTTTCTGCCATAGAAATAAATAAATTTCTTTGAATTGTTTTAGGAAATTTGGGACTTCAATCAAGTTGGGAACATCTCAAAACAATCAGCAAGGCACAACTTCATGTTCATTTTAATCCTAATCTGCACTTTAGCTCTCCATTGCACTGAATGATCCCTGGAGCATTTTCGACAGTACAATCCACCATAATCTGTAAAGATTACTCTAAAAAAATTGTTCTACACAAACTATTTTCCTACCAGAATCAAACACGGAGAATTTCAGCTGCACCAAAATCAAGGATCTAAAACATCTTCAGTTGCAGTATTATCACCATTTAGTGGAACAGCACGCGCCTTATATATGGCAGACATTGAATTTCTATTTTATTAATAATTTGTAATATAAATTTTAATTTATTGAAACGGGGAGTTAAGAGAACTTGGGTGTATATAATTTTCGTTTTATTTGTTATTTATATTTAAGGTTAAATTCATCAAAATGAAATTATATAATTAAATGAAGGCTAATCAAAGAGGAGGTAAGGGCTAAAAATCATTAGCTAAATTAATATTTAAAGACACAAATATCACTCTTGAAGATCATGGCCCCAAGCCACCTAAATTAATGGAAAATTTTGGCACGTTTCCAGTTACCACACATCGAGTAAGTTTCCCAGACCATAAAGCCCACATTATGGTCATCCAAAAAATTCAACAATGTTATACTTACAACTAAGTTATACAAACAGATAAAAAACAAAAGATAAAATAATTATTTTACATAAATTTTGTATAATTTCTGTTTATTTGTATGACTTAATTATAAGTAAAATATTATTATAAGAGACAAAAGACCATATTGAGAATAGATTTTGTTTGTAAAGATATATACGGTCAATATTATATAACCTATCGTCAAGTATCTCTCCCTAATGGCTAGTTAAACGTCCTACATGCATCTCCCAAACTACGAAGTCTCTCATGGATGTATAAGAAATGCACAATGAGCTCCTCGAAAAAGGTAACCATCGTGAATAACGAATTCCAAACTATCTCGGCTATAACCTGCTAAAATCTTTTGATAGATGAGTTTGAAAACTAGGCAAGAGGTTTACTCAAATTTCATTTCATCAACCCTACAATTTTGTCCATCATGGTCAATAGGACATAGACAACATAACTAAGTGGATCATCACCTTACTATCTTTACCAAGATGATGTCTAACGATAAAGGTAAATAAAGATCAGAAGGAACTCAATCCATGCCACATGTCCCTCATTCAATCGTTTTTGTGACTGAAAGAATGATAGTCAGAGATAAGGACAAACTCACATGGTAAAAAAAAAAAAAAATACTACTGCCAATGATATAAAGTCCTAAGGATGATCATAAATGGTTTATTGTTGTTTAATATCAATTAAGTTTCTCAGTAAAGTAATAAGGCATAGAGTGCCCTTGTATGTTGACTCAAAACACTACCTATCCCTACTCCAAATGCATCACAAAGCTACTTGAAAAGCTTTCAGAAAATCATGGTGGCTCTACATTAGAGCTTCAGTCATCTGTCTAACTAATTCCTCAAATGCCGAAGCCCACCACAAATCCAATTGGCATGCTTACATAAAACCAAGTACCCAGGGGAATAAACTTGTCATATCCATGTGAAACTCACAAGAGTAGAGCGGAAATTTGGTCATACACTTGGCAAAATTAACATAGTACAGGCAAAACAATAAATATACGCGCGCAGAGCTTACTCCCAAAGAGCCTCCCTCTAACGGGTCCCAAAGACCAAAATTTGAATACTGATACATGAGAAGGGTACTAATTTAGAAATTTCAAATCTTTGCAATAATTTAATTTAATTCCTTTAATTAATAAATTGGACTTTTGTTAAGCAATAATCTTACTATCTTTTAATAACTTGGTGAAGGGAGAGGAGAATTCTGAGGGTTGTCAATAATTTCGTAATCAAGATCAAGTCACTTGCCGCAGTTTTCAACAACGTTAATGATTTATCATTTGGGCACTTTCTAATGCTGTATCTCTGATGTGTCTTTGATATGCCTTTATATTTACATCAATGAAATTAATTTTGTATAAATATGTAAGAAATACCAGAAACGATCGAATAATTATCTTTATGTCTCAAATAATAATAGTTAACAACCTCTGGTAAGAAAGATCAAATGTAACATGGAACAAGACTCCTTTGAATGAAAACAATATCCTTATCCTTATCTCGATATTCATTTCTCTCTTCCACTACACAATAACATAGTTCAAATCATCAAGGATCTAGTACAAAGAATAAAGTTTATCCCCGTTGATGTAAAAATGACAATACTTATACCTTCGTCTTCTGTTGATAAATAAAGGACCTGAAAGTTGACTTCTAAAGAAACCAATGGATTCTTTAAATGTCATAGCACAAATAGTTTCAAGAAATTCTTCTTGTGAAAGATTTATGCGACAGTTTCAATGATTTGATATGAATCTCTCCAAAGAAATTGTATTTGGAAAGGTCTATACTTCTTACCAAATTAAGAACAATGCCTATGTTCAGCCATTTCCCCATTCATCACAGGGTTTCCATCTTCATTAACAAAACCACCCGTAAAATAAAGGATATTCTATACTAGCATATTTTCACCATGACAGTAGAATTAGTGACACATCTAGTATGGTTCCAACGAGACTGTTATCAACCAGATCGAAAGTTTGTAGAAAAGATAAACAAAAAATTTCATTGGTAAAACACCATGAAATTTATTTGGAGGCTAAGCATTATCTTTTAGAACGTCTAGCCCATTTAAGTCATTGATACTTTTAAGTGAAGTTGCAATTGTTTAGAACCGTTGTTTATGAGAAATGATATCTTTAAGTTGTTGAATTTAATATCCAATATATATATGTAATTTCTTCTATGTTCACGATGGAAATTTAGGCCCTAAATGACAAGATTGAAAGCTTAATGTCTTGAGCAAGTCAGGAAGCCCATCAAGACTTAATCTTAATGTTATGTTAACTGAGTTTTGAGATGCATAAAAATGAAGCAGTTTAGTGAGGCTCGCAAAATGAACTTCACATAAAGTTCAATAAATTGATATTTCAAATTTCAATACTCCCATTTGCTTTTGCCATCTAGTAAGTATTTGAGATATGCCATTTATGAAGTTGATTACTGTTTTTTTTTTAGATTTTAAGGACCTGAGTTAGATGCCAACTGCATACTTGTTGAATATTCTGTGTATTCATTGGATCTTGCTAAAATATTTTCAACCGCATGGGCTCGCTTCGTTAGTAGAAATTGTAACTAGAAGTACACCAAGCTACATACTTCCAAGCACTGTTTTAAAACCCGACCCGACCCGGTCGGTTTAACCAGGAGCTTCACCGGGCCGGGTTGACATTTTTCCTATTCATCCAAAACCTAAAATTTAGGATGATGATCGGCGAACAATTAAAGGTCAGAATATTGGGACTGTTGATGAGAAAATGTCGGTAAATACAATGGTAGCAACGGAGTTAATTTTCGGTGAGTAAATCGGCTAGAAATCGAAAAAAAGTGGCGGCAAAAACAGCCAACAATTGGCGAGGTGGGTTTTGGTCGGGAGGGAAAAGAGAGTATTTTCAGGGTGATAGGGAGGGTTGTCAATACTGACGTCAGTGAAATCTGACTTGGAATGCAAACGCCGACATTGGTGAAATCTAACTGAAATCAAACTAATTTCGACCAGATGTTGGATAGGATTTCTAGGAAATGGGCTCAAATGCCAATTGGGATTACATTTGGAGTATCATCGCCACCAACCAGTCACCAACCAATTTGTATTTGAGATGTGTTGGCTAAATCTCGAACTTATAAGGATTTAACTATAATTTTCAAATGTGTATTTGCTGAATTTTTGAAGTTTTGTCAACGGTCAAACCGCTCATCCCGGGTTGGGTTTAAAATATTGCTTCCAAGAATAAAATATAGCACAAGTGCTCATCCAACACTGATTCATGTTGATACAGAAGTAAAAGAGAACTAGAAAACACAGATTAATAATAAATATTCAAAATCTGCAACCTCAATCATCCAAGAGTAACAACGCCAAAAAGAAACCATCCTTAAATGACTACCCAGCAGAACATATTCAACGAAGTGACAATCAATTTGTTAGTTCCATGATGGCTGAAACAATGTCACCGTCTGCAGCTTTGAGTGCTTTCACGGCCCTTGATCTTGACACCCCAGCTTGTGTCATGACCAACTCGATGTCCTTTGGCTCCACACCAGTCTCATCTACTTCTTCGTCATCTTGTGCCATGGTCGATGACTCGGGCTTTGAAACCACATTAGCCAAATTGGCAGGAGGAGCTTTGAACTGCTCTGCAGCCTGAGTCTGCAGTTGCGAACTTAGATCTTCTATCTTCGCTTCCCCAAAAACAATGTATGTCTCTGATGTTGGGCTCTTGAAAACATCTGGTTTTGATATAACAAACAGAATCTGAAATGCAAAAAGCATAAGAGTTTAGTTTACACAGAAATCTGACTAAACTAAACTGAAAGAAACAAAAAGTAGGGCAGCAATTCAAACACTAACATTTTTGCTTTTCTTTACGGTTACGCGACTGACTCCTGGAATTGGCTTCATTCCAAGTTTCAACATTGCCTTGCGAGACTTCTTTTCACTCCTGCTCTGCTTGGATCGACCACTTCCATCCCCTTTCCCTGCAATATTAAAAAAAAAATAAAAAAAAAAAATAAATCACCAGTGAAATTGTGCCCAATTTTCCATTAATCAGTGAATACAATGATCACATACCATATGGTTCTGTTCTTCACACATGATAAAGCTAATAATTGTTTACAACCAGAATAATGTGCATAAATTACAACTTCCAATTCTAATAACTATGTACCTCAAATAGATTCTTTTTGACATACACACTGCATCCATGGAAGTACACTAATTCCATCTCCATGATTTTCCGATTAATTCATGAGTCCGATTGAAATGCAAAGGTACTTAAAATCCAATAAATGCAGTAATATCAAAACTATTTAGAAAAGGTGGATACGATTCCAAAAAAAATTTGGAGTATTAATAAAATGTTGTTATGTATATAGTCTGCTGAGGGCTCTCTCGTGCCTGCTTGAAACATTCAAATCCCTTATGTGCTTAAATGCTTCCCAAGAAAATTATAATCCAATTCATTTTATTTAGCATTTAAAGTTGGTACTAGCATTTGCGTAACACTGCATACCCTTGCAACAACATCTCACATTCTTGGCACCAAGGTTTATTCATCCACCGTCAAAACAGACATAAAAGACAAACTTCTTAATCCAGAATAACAAAACCATTTAATGCAGTATCACATTTATGCAAAACATAAGTTTGTAAAGAACAAGTTAGGAAAAAAAAAAAATCTCTTTTGTGTTTATGATACTTTTCATAAAATCATAAATCTAATTTATTATATTCAACTTATAAGAACTGACGCTAGTATTGAAGAACTCTGCATACTGTCTTTACAATACCTATATTTGTCTACAGCTAAGACAGACAGACACATTAAAAACGATGTTCTAAATCTACAGAGATGAAACCATCTAACTGCTATAATATGTTCAGGCAATTCTTGCATAGGAACAAATGAAACAAAAGAATCACCCAAAAACTATTAACAAAATCCATATTTGTGTTCAGCCCTTACCTTCGGCATCCTCTTCATCCTTGTCATCATCGTCATCCTCCTCATCATCATCCTCATCATCATCGTCCTCAAGCACGGGCTCGTCAGGCTGCAAAAAACATCATTACTATGAAGCATCCACCACGCAAGCAAAGATTGTGCAACAAACCATCAAATCCTGACCCACAAATCATATCTTTACAACACCCACAACAACAAAAAATTAAAAAACAAAAAAACTCTTCACTTAGGTTTTTAAATCAACCAAAGCATCAAAGGAGCATAAAATTAACACTTTTTAAATACTCTATGAACTGATAATTTTTCCCAATAAGTACTCAATTCATTCCACTGAAAATGTAAAATTTTACTTTTTGATTTTAACCAAGCTAAACATCGGCAAACATTTTACACTAATTCCATCAATAATTAAACCTTACAAACCCAGAAATTAAAAAGAGGTTACTGGCGGCAAACGATACAATTAAAAAAAGAAAATTGCAAATGAAATTAAGTAGTGGGTTATAAAAAAGAGAGAGCTTTGGGATTGGCTTACGTTGAGCTTTTCTTGTTCGAGATGGGCAGCCAGGAGTTCTTCTTGAGTTTGAGCGGTCATAGTTGCGGTTCGATAGGAAGATGATGCGATAATGAGATAATGAAACCCTAGTTAACCCCCCCGACTGTCGAGCTCCGTTTATACTTGGGGCTTTTATAGTCATGACCCTTAATCGGGTCGGGTTTGGGTTCAAGTATGATACCAACTAAGGGCCCGAAAACCCAAACCGCTTCCTTGTGGGTCGGATTTAACGAACCAAAAATTTGAACGGATTGATATGGGATTACTCTTCGACCCAAACCAAACCGTACAAATTACAATAATAGCATTTTATCATTAATTAGCCTATTATTGTATTACATGTGCTTATTATGTAATTGTTAAAGTCAAGAAATTATAATCTTAAGATTCTTAATCAAAATTTGACATATTTTCTCTGTTTTAAAACCCGGACCTGTTGGTTCGATCGGTTCGACTGGGAGTCGGCCTTTACTTCGGTCCGAGTTAACATAAAAACCAGGAATGTCATTAAACCCGCTTTGGATCGGCAAAACAGTATAAAATCGCCGGTCCAACCGGCCCACGGCTTAAATTGTTCACTATTTTTGGGTATCTGATCCTAAAAAATTCATATTCCTTATTCCTAAACCAATTTGCAGCACCATTTCATTTGAATAAAAAAAACCAAATTGCATCTTCCATTTTCATCTTCTATTCTTCTTCACTTACTCTAAAATCTACAGTGTAAAGAAGAAGAAGTAAGGGGAGGGGAAGGAAGAAGAAAGAGAAGAGGAGACAAAAGAAAGAGTAAGGAAGAAGATTAGAAGAAAGAAAAGCGGAGATGAACAGAAAGAGAAGAGGAGAGAAAAATTACAGTAGAGAGACGTGAATGTGTTAGAAGAAAGAAGAAAGAAGAAAGTGATGGCCTGATGGGGAGAGAGAAAAAAGGAGAAAGATGGAAGTGATGGAAAGAGAGAAAAAAATAATTAATAATAAAATCTACAGGGTGTATTTGCTTTATTTTAAACTTACATGGGCTTATAGGTAAATTTTAGGGATGTATTTGTTGGTTTTCAAACTTATAACAATTAATGGAATTGTTTGAAGATGTGACTGCTATATACCAGTCAGACCGACCGGTCCAATCGGTTGGACCGGTCAACCCACGAACTGACCCCTTGACCGAGTCAACGAGCGGTCCGGTTTTTAAAACAATGCATATTTTTAATTAGAAACATTAATTGTATTGAAAAATAAAATCTTAATTGACATGCAATATAAACCACTATTCTGAAACCCGACCCAACATAGCTGGTTTAACCAGTTGAATTGGGAGTTGGGGCCTTCTCCAAGTCGGGTTATCGTTTTTCACTATTTCAAAATCCCTATCTTAACCGCTAGCCACTTCTAGCCACTTTCTGGCGCCCTCTACCCCCTTCCACTCACCCCCCACCCTTGCTTAACCGTCGCCCACCCCCTAGTGTCAATAACAGCCGGAGAAATCAACCGAATTGCAACAATATACGTGAGTCACAACTGGCAAACGGGGGCTGCCAAGTGTCAAGGTTAGAAGGGTTTTATAAAGTGGAGGCTGGTGGTTTAGGTGGTGGTGTCGGATTGAATTTTGACGCTGGAATCAACCAAAATTTGGCTAGAAAAATCAACCCAATCATGATGGTATACGGGAGTCACAACCGACAAACAGAGGGCTACCAAGTGTTGGGGTTAGAGGGGTTTTGTAGAGTGGAGGCCAATGGTTCAGGTGGTGATGTCGGATTGAATTTTGACCACTAGAATCACTCGAAATTTGGCCCAGAAAAGTGAAACCCTAACTGTGCGGTCAGATCACAGGGTGTGTTTGCTAGACTTCAAACCTACAAGGACTGGTGCATTTTCTTCAAGGGTATGTTTGTTAGATTTCAAACTTGCTGGATCACCGGTCAGGCCACTAGTTTAACTGGTCGGACCGAGCAACCTAAGACTCGGCCCCTTGGTCGGGTGACACCCCGAGTCAGGTTTCAAAACACTGATATAAACTTGACAAAGAAAAAAAAAATTTATATAAATTAAAACCAATTAACCAAAACCGAACAAACTCGATTTAAAATTGGTTTGGTTTGGGTTTCTTATAAAAACGAATAGGTTTAGAGTTTTCTTTTCTACTTGCATTTATTTTGGTTCGAATCGAGTTTAGCAAAACTCGACCCATACACACCCCTACGACAACCAATTTGAACCAATGTTTTTTACTAGGGGTGAGCATGGGTAAAAGGTAGAACCGAAACCGATGGGTGGGAACCCAAAACTTGCCTCATCAGGGTCTGGTTCCGGATCTAGAAAATTGAAACCGAGAATTCCCAGATCTAGTTTCGATTCCTATAGGACTGGAATCGGGAATCGAAATCAAAACCAAAACTGCAACCGGAATCGAAACTGGAACCGAGGTTCGGGTACCCATGTAGGAATGAGACTAAATTATAATTTTTATAAACTATTAGGGGTACAATTGTAATTTTTGTGGGTGTATTTATCATTTTTAAAAAAATTGGGGGGGTAATAAATTAACCTAGGTACCCAGAACTGGAACCTATGTTTTAGGTTTATGTTCTAGGTTTCTAGGAACCAAAATCGGCTGGTTCTGGTTCCAGTTTCAAATCGTAGGAACTGGCCAGTTTCAATTTTGGTTTCTTCAAAAAATGCAGGGTACCCGAAACCGCTCATCCCTTTTTTTTACAACGAACTGCAACATTCCAATTCTCCTCAATGAAAAAGGCGTTTTGTCAATAGCCTATTTATATAATTTTTATCTTTGTCAATAACCTTCATTCAAAATCATCAAACTCTATCCAAAATACCCACCCAACTACTTTAATGATATCCATGCTCTCCGCATATAACCCTATAAATCTTATTATCACTTCTTTCCCAAATTATCTTGCAACACAAACCTCTTACTGTCACCGTCACCATCATTTCTCAATCACAAAATTATCAACCAAAATCCAACCTTGTGCAAACTAAATCAATAAATCATCCAAAGACTTGGACGTCAAAACCTTATTTAACTTTATTTAACTAGGATAAATCAATCTAATTTCACGTAAATTGCTAATTTTATGAGGGAAATTAGAGAGACAAGCCAATTTGCAGATGATGCATGGCTTCGTCTCTTCATTTTCCAGAACCACCACGAATATTTTATTTCAAATTTATGAGGAAATTGCAAGGGGCAACGTGCTCTTTGCTCACAATTTTTTTTTTTTTAACCGTACTATAATTAACAAATAAGGGGAAATTGCCCATTATTATTTAATTTCTTTTTACAAGGGTAGGGGTCAATTTTTGCCTTCACTCACAAATTTGTAAAACAATTTTAAAATCTTACGAGTATTAGGATAATATTAAGTAACCCTTTAGTTTTAAAATCAATAATGCTACACTTACATAGTCTTCATACAAAGACCTATATATAAAATAACGTAATTAAATATAAATAATAAAAGTGAATATACAAAGTCATCCCATAAATTAATATGTCCTGGTAAAGCAAAGAGAGTTCAGTCAAGTTAATTAATATACATTTAAGGGTGTGTTTGGTTCATGAACGTTATATTAGTGGGAATATTATATTAAGGAAAAGACAAATTACCTTAAAGATTATTAGGAATGTTTTATTAAATGTGTTTGGTTAGATTTGAATAAATTAATAGGTATGTTATATTGATATGTTTGGTTTGAAGGAATAAATTTGTGGGTATGTTATATAAATTACTGAATTATTTTAATATTATTATTATTTAGATTATTTTAACCCCCTAAATTTGAGAATTTAGCTAGAATACCCTCATAATAAAAGTTTAAAAATTAACAAAAATGTCTTACCCACCCAAGCCACTGTCGACCACCACCATTTGCCGGAATGGCACATAACCGACCAAATCGGTGCACGGTCGACTAGATTTGACCGGTAGTGCAACATTCCAACCATAGTCGGTGGTGGTGGTCGGTTGCCGCCGATGGTGGCCAGATCCGGCCACCAGTCCTGGGTAATTGTTTTTAAGTTCAAAGGTATTCATGTCCTAAAAATTTTGTATATAAGGATAAAATAATCCATAAATATTTTTATAAATTGTTTTTAAAACAAGGGCATTATTGTTCAAAAGTTTTAATAGTTAGGGATAAAATTGTAACAAAATTAAGATTATCAAGTAATCTTAAAATACCTAAGAAAATTATGGTATTCAGATTACCACCTATATAACCAATAGTAATTATTATTGGTTTTGAAATATTACCAAAATCTTATATTACTTGACAACCGAATATAACAATATAAATAGTATAAGATGACATTACCTTAATAATGGGGGATAACCACCAACAAAACAACGCCTAAGAGTGTGAATGTTGGTTATATTTTACTTCTATATGCATTTACGAGTGTGATTTCTCATTTCTCTTAATATTTTACTTTTATATTTTAAATATTCTAATATTAATTACGAGTCCCCCTTCTATTTTTTATTAGCTGCTCCATCTCAAGGACAAATCTATAATAAAAATTAATCCCCCTATTTTTTTTACCTTTTCAAACTCTATTCTATTTTAATATTTTATCCTAAAAAGTTAAAAACATGTTTGTTTTAATATTTCACTATTCAATTCAAAATCCAATTTTATTCTATTCAACTCAAAACATTTAACAATTACTTTTCTCAATAAAAGTTTATAAATTAACAAAAACACATCCACCCACCCAAGCAACAGTCGCCTGCCAGCAACCATCACCAGTTGCCGTCACTACCACTATCGGTGCTGGAACGACGCACGATCGACCAAATCTGGCCAATTGTGAGTCGATCTAGACGTTTTCGGCCAAATCCACTATAGATCTAGCCGGAAACGGCCAGATCTACAACTAGAACGACAGCCAAATTATAGCCGTAAAGATCTAGCTGTCAACAATGACTAGATTTTGGCCATTGACAATAGCCAGAAATTTGTTGACGACTAGATACACAGTAGATCTGGCCAGAAAAGACTAGATTGGCGCACGACCAACCAGATCTAGCCGATCATGCACCATTCCTGACGACTTCTAGCCACCGTCCGACGATGGTGGCAAGCTGCCGGTAGTCGATTGGATGAATGGGGGTGTTTTTGTTAATATATAAACTTTTGTTGTGGGAGTTGTTTAGCTAAAATAACAAATGTAGGGGTTGAAAAAATAATCTAAATATATTCAGAAAATGTTTTTTAAAAATGTATCAAACACATTCTCAGAATCCTATCATATCCTATTCAGAATAGAATATTATTTCAAATAATGTACCAAACAAATTCAATAATAAGTTGTACTTCATTAAAAAAGGCATCATTCTTCCTCTATGAGCTTCTTGCTTTTTAGGTTTACGGACATATAAAAATTATAACTACAAAATACTAAATAAAAACTCTTTTAGAATAACATTTAAACACATTTTCACCATCTAATAAATTCATATAATTCTACGTAAATTTGTGCCTATTTAGCCGATGGGAAAGTTTAAAAAGATTTTAATTAAAATTTTTAAATCATTATAAAAAAAAAGACAAAAATACATAATTAAACCAAAATCTACTGTATACTTAAAACACAATATGGACTTTAACCATTGTAACGTTGTCTCACTTATTGATAATTTATTTTGAAGAATGCTTTTCTTGTACGAGAAAATTGAGTTTCTAAATTACTGAGAATCAACCCGTCAAATTTGAATGAAAATAAAAATCATTTGACCATACAATGATTGAGATCATAATTAGAACCCTGAAACCCAATTGCTTCAACTCTTAACTGCCTTATCACTCTCCTCTCTTCTGTTTTTCCTCCACTTCACTTACACAACACACACTTGTAACATTGGATACTTTTATTTGGTTGGGCTTTTGAATGAGTGGCCTCAAGAATAAGGGCACCCCAACAAAGCCCTAATTCATCACATCAATTTTCTCAGATCGCATTAATATACAAATTTCTTTGTCTAATTTTCACCTTCTTAGAATGGTATACTATTCACCTACTTTGAATGATTTTCATGTGTTTTTTCTTGCCATTAACAAAAAGATCTCATATGCTACTATAGAATAGCCATGGGAGATTAAATCAGCCTCCTATTCTAATTTGAAGGTAAACAACAAGAAGAGACAAAAAGCAAAGATAAATTTAAATGAAAAAAAAAAAATTAAAAAAGATAAAGAATGTTCAATCAATATAAATAGATATAATAGATCAACTTACCGTAGAAAATCAATATGTGGAGCATGAATGATTCTAGAGGGCAAGTAATTGTCAAGGCTTCTCCAAAATGGTTGCTAGAAGCTTCAAGATGAAGCAAATAACAAATTTGTTGTAACCTTACAAATCCAGTGACATCATAGACTGTAAATAGCTATTTTGTGCCACCAAAGAGATCTTTCAAAAAAGATCACATAATTTTCACTTACAAATCTTCAATATTTCTTGTGCTACTAAGACTCTTGAACTCCCATGATTCTTTGGGTACAAAATATAAAATCTCTTTGAATCATGCTTTGGGATAACTGGCTTCTTTGCAGCCTCGATGGTTGGAAGATACACTACATTCCAACCTGGATCGAGAACAAGAGAATTGCTGAAAATTAGGCAACTGTTCCCAGCTTGTAGAAGTTCTTAAAAAAGCTTTGAAATATTTACCTAAATTCCCCAAACTTAAAGCTAAGTACCTCTAGTCTCCAAGCTTGTTTCTAAATTTCCAAAAATATTGGTGAATAAAGCAATTTCTCAACTTTCAAATCTCGATGGTTATAAACAATCAACCTTTGGAAGGTAACCTTCCCTTTTCATTTCCTCATTTAGCAAGTCAAACAATTGGCAGATCTCAGTTGAATAATGCCGTATATCATCACCAGCAAGAAACTCATGAATTTGATCATCAATCTCGATCCAGCTACAACCAGGAGTCTTGCTGACACCCCTCTGTCTCATTAACATCCTCATCTTTGCTGACTCATCCCACATTCTCAAATTCCGATATATTTTTGATGAGATTACATAGTTTCCAGAATTTGAAGGCTCAATTTCCAGAAGTAGTTGCATCACCCGTTGACTGACATCAACATTTCTCTGCTTTTGACATGCACCAAGCATTGCCCCTAGTACAATTTCATCTGGTTTTTCAGGCATCTTCTCAATAAAATCCCAAGCTTCATGAACATGTCCTGCACGTGCCAAAAGATCAACCATGCAAGAGTAATGCTCAATTTTCGGTATTAACCCAAACGACGAGCTCATCAAGTCAAACAACCGACGGCCTTCATCAACCAATCCAGCATGAACACATGCAGAAAGTACTCCTACAAATGTTATGTCATTGGGACGGACATCCCTACCATCCTTCAACATGCAATCGAATAATGACAAGGCCTCCAAGGCTCGTCCATTAAAAGCAAGTGCTGAGACCATTGCATTCCATGATACCTCATTTTTCAGAGGCATGCCTTCAAAAACTCTTAATGAGTTCTCTATGCTCCCACATTTAGCATACATGTCAATCAAAGCAGTAGCAACAAAAATGTTGTGTTGTAGGCCCCTTTCTGATGCATATGTATCAACACATTTCCCCAACTGAAGGGCCCCGATAGAGGCACAAGCAGACAGTACTCCAATCAATGTAATTTGATCTGGATTAACTCCCGCCTCTTTCATTCTGTTAAACAGCATAATTGCTTCGTTTGAGAAACCGTTCTGAGCATATCTGTTACATAGTTAAACAGCTCATAAGCACAAAACTCAGAAAAAAATACATCGACTTTGTATAAAATTAATATATATGTTTTTAAATTATTTTTAAAATTATTGTATTGAAATGAACACATAATGCAAGTAGAGTTTATGTTAATGAAGGATTAGTTTTACTTGGGAAATTTTACCCAAGAAACTGAAATGGGGCCTATCCAGTCAATTGCCATCATCTTCTTGGCACAATCTACAGATGAGCAAGCTGAATCAACTGAAACTAACCTCAACAATTATCAGGTAAGTTTGTTCAAGTATACTTCAGCTACATTTCACGTATAACATACTAATAGGTCACTACCCAGAACCTGCTCCAGCCAACGCAGAATTATGGGAGAGTTGTTATGATTCAATCCTACAGTTCAGAACTTTGCATAAAATAGACCCCTCTCAGAGCTCCAACTCACATTCTTGTGTATGTCAGCCCAAGACTTCTATGATTCCATGACAACTACAAGGTACAATTAGTTGTTCTCCAAATAATTCTCTGAATAACGACGGAAAAGTGTTCTATTAAAAACCAAAGCCAACATTACTTTGCATAGCGTAACCTCAAAGCATGTAAAGCAAGTTTATTGAGATTTCTCAATGCAATTTTATTTTTAGTAAAACTCCAAACAACTCCAAGTTTTTATATCACAGTTGACCACCAGTAAATTAGAACAGTAAAGCAAGTATATAGCAAAAACCATCACTTACCCTGTGATCATAGCATTCCATGTAACCACATCCTTCTTCACCATCACATCAAAGACCCTCCTCGCAGACACTAAATCTCCACACTTCCCATACATATCAATCAACGCAGACCCCATAAATGAGTTCAACTCCATTTTGTTCTCCACCACAAACTGTTCCACCCACCTCCCTAGCCCCAAATCCCCCAAGTCCCCACACGACCCAAGAACAGTCACCATCGTCATTTCATCCGGTGCAAACCCCTCCTCCCTCATCCTCCCAAACAACTCCACCGCATCCCTCGCATACCCCATCTTCGAATAACCCGAAATCATCGAGTTCCACGACACCAAATCCCTCATAAGAATTTCATCAAACACCTTCCGGGCATATCCCAATTCACCACACCGCGCATACATGGTAATCAAAGAATGACTAACATGATCATCACCATCCAATCCAATCTTAAACACACACGAATGAGCCAAAACCCCATGATTCAATGCCGAAAGATTCGCACACGAAATAAACAAAAATGGGTATGTAAAATTATTTGGTTTCAAGCCTAAAGCTCTCATTTCATAATAGAACTGAAGAGAAAGAGAGTACTTTTTCCATGTGGTTGTGAAGCCACGGATCATTATATTGAAAGCGTAGTCATTAGGATTGGGGAGGTGATAGAACAGAGTTGAAGCGTAGTTGAAGTCTTTTAGTTCAATGATTTTGGAGAGGAGGAAGTTGGGTTTTTGAATGTAATGAATAAGCATTTGAGTATGAATTTGCTGAAGTGATTTTGTTGATGAACATTTTTTCAAGAGGGACAGGAGCTTTTCAGTTAGTAGCTGTTTTGGGTCGAGGTCGATAATTTCAGAAAGTGGGAGATGGCGGGAAGTGGGTTTTGCTCTAAGAAGCATTATTTGTGAGCAAGAAGATTTGATGCATTGGACTTTTTATCAAGAAGTTAATGACATTTTTGTCTCTAAGGTTTAGTCAACCAAGGCTGTTACTTATAACATTTCATTATAATGAATGTAACAGCATTTTATTTATTAATTATTTCTCATATTATGTCAGCCTATTTATTTTACTTTTTTTTCCCTATCCTATTTCTATTATACCCAAAATACATATTTATTTTCCTATCTTCAAAATTCAATCATATTCTATTTAACTATTTTAAAACCTCTTAAGTTTGTTAATTTAACTAAACACCCCAACAAAAAAAGTTTATAAATTAACAAAAACACCTCCATCCACCCACATATGCCAGATTTCTGCCACTACCACCGAAAGGTGGTCGGAATCTGCCGTAATACTACACTACCAGTTAGATCTGGCTGATAGTGCATCGATCTAGCATTTTTCGACCAGATTCACCATAGATCTGACCAAAAAATGTCAAATCTACGGCCAAAGATCTAGCCATTGACAGCCAGATCTTTGGCCACATCTCATGTTGACGACCAGATGTGGTCAGATCTATAGTAGATCTGGCCAAAAAAGGTCATATCGACGCACGACCGGCCAGATCCAACCAGTCGTACACCATTATGGTAGATTCCGGCCATCTTCTGGCGTTAGTGGTCGAAATCTGGCAAATGTAAGTGGATGGGAGTGTTTTTGTCAATTTTTAAATTTTTTATTTTAAGGGGTGTTTAGATAAATTAATAAACCTAAGGGGTGTTTTTGTTCATTTTTAAATCCTACCTCGTAATAAAAACTCAACTCAATTTTTTTAAAAATTTAACTCAAAATAATAAAATAAACACAGCTTAAACAGTCTATTGGATTTAAATAAAAAATTTGTTGTTTATATTTATAAATTAACAAAGATATTTTTAATTTATATGAAATATATTCTTTAAAATAGAAAGCATCATTGGAGATGCTTTTAAGTCATACAGTTTCCACTAATCTGTCAATTCGACCGTTTCACTACTAGTCAAAGATGAGAAATCTCAAGCAATCAGGACAACGACAACAACAACAACAAAGAACAGTACCACGAGAAATATAATCCAAGCATATAGTATAGAAAGACAATCGATTAACGAGAGAGTCAGATGTCAACACCCTTTTTCTTAAACAATCGCTAAATTCAAGAACAAATTCGCATCCACATTATAGAGAAAAAAAATCGTCCTAAACACCTAAGTTAAATCACCCTCCCAGTCACAATGGAAGAAATACAAAGTTCCCAATGCTAGTGAACAATTGGATTGTGTGAGGATAGATTTTGAATATAAAATTGTATTTGTTAAAAGCACATTTTGTTTAGTGGATAATGGGTTTTGTGAAAACAATAATACTATATTTACAAAGAAATCTTATAAAAATTTCTATATAAAGTGAAGTAACAAAAAATGAGTGAACTATTATGAAAAATTGAAGACCAAAAGCGAAAAATTGAATATAAAAAGTGGATTCATCTATTGCGATACATAAAATAATATATATATATATATATATATTTTGCCAATAATTTCTTTTACAAGTGAAGGGAGAAAATTACTATGCCTCCTTACTTGTAAGTTAATTTAGACCTGGAAAGTTAATATACCCTGGCTTTAAGTAAAAAAATATAAATGAGTTAATTACATAAATGGGTGCGTTTGGTTTATTATTTTTGATAGGATTTTGGGGATAGTATTGGATAGTTGGATATAGTTATGATTATGAGAATATGATTTGCAGGATATGTGTTTGGTAGAGTATTTTGACCTTGATATTTGTGTTGAATATTTTATTAATATATTTTTTTATAAATGATTTATTAATATAATATTTTGTTGCATTTTGTTAAAATAATGTATTATTATATATATATAACTTATCAAATTACATTTTAATAATACTAAATATTTTATTGGTAATTTTGTCACCCGTAGATATTAAAAAACAAAAATTTCAAGTACTAATCCAACTGTTTAAAAACATCACATTAATACATATATGACAAAAGTACTAATTATCAACCCTTACAATCATTATTGTACGTATACTCCTTTAACAACTACGACATGGTCCACTGTGCCATCCACAGTGCATTCGTTATGTTATCCCGTACAGTCGTCATGTTGTCTATAATACCTTGTTGCGATTGACTCGGTCCTTCTTCATTTCGGCCATATTCTGCTCCATTTTGATGATCACAATTTACTTACTCATTACCCGTACTATTATTGGTTTGTTCGAAGATACGGTCATCCATATTGTACATTCTGATAAAATTATGAAGTACACAACATGCCATAACAATCTTCCCTTGTTTGTCCAATAGGTAATTATTCATTCCATTTAGAATACGGAACCGTCTTTTCAAAATACCAAAGGTTCTCTCGATAACATTGCGGAGTGAAGCATGTCTGTAGTTAAACAACTCTTGTGGCCCCCTTCAGTTACGGCGGTGATCAGAAATATGGTAAACCACTCACCTATGAGGGGCGAGGAACCCATCTCTATTTGGATAACCCGCATCAACCAAATAATATTTCCCTGTAATAATATCAGACATTTTATTTGAATTACAGGGCCACAACAATGGAGGTAATATGCTATAATACGTCAAGAAAATACTTATACCTGGTGGAGGATGTGGGAATCCAGAATTAGGATCATCAATAATTGAATTTAAAACTCTTGAATCATGCGCAGATCCTTCCCATCTAGTAACGACATAAGTGAACATCATGTTAAAGTCGCATACAGCCATTACATTCTGTGACATCGATCATTTGTGATTCCGGTACCTATCGGCAAATTCACGTGGAACCGAAGCGTATACATGTGTGCCATCCATGGCTCCAATACAGTCCTATCATGAAAATGGGGCATTTTACTAATATTAACCTACTAAACAAATTAATAACACAATGAACTTAACTATCTACTAATAGCAAACATAATGAACCAGTACCTTAAAGAAAGGGTAATATTTTATGTTGGCTGATATTTCCCATGGAACATCATTGAAGTCAGGTGGTCTAATAAACTCTGTCTTCAACTCACATATAGCGTCGCAAACTGCGGTAACATGTCTAGAGATCGTCTCACCCGAATGTTGGAAATCCTCCATCATCGTTCTGATTGTCTCGTTTTTTCCAACGATTGTTAGAAATATCATAACTTGTTCTTTCAAACTCGTCCTCCTGGTTGGTTGCAATTTGCCTTGATCGACAAAAATTCACATAACAATGTAAAACAGTCTTTGTCCATGCGGCACTTGTCATAGATCCAGTTAGGATGACCGTTGAGTACTTCCAACATGTACTGATGACCAATTAATATGGATGTATGTCGTGGTTCATGCCCACTTGCTTCTAACACGGCAACACCGCAGAGTGCAACGGTTATATCTGTTAGTATTTCTTCTTCGTCCCTCTCATCTGTAGCACGTCGTCTTCTTCCTGTACGGCTAGACGACACCATTTAAACCTACACATTTGCAAAACATTTATCAACAATTAACAGTTGTTGTACTACTTAGCAAAATATAACAGTCAATATTTAATTGTAATGACAATCGAAAACAGTGTTTACACATTACAATATCACATAAATAAATTCATACAATAGCGTTATAAATTGTAATTGTAATGACAACCGTCCACTGACGCATACAAAATTGTTGCCAAACAATTATGAAATATAGTGTCATCTACTAATTATTGAAAAATTTGTTATGAATCCAGTTAGCCTTTTCCTCTGATGGGAGTTTCACAAATATCTCCCGCCACCCTGGATTTGCATATAAGTACGTGACAGCCGGCAAATAAAACTGTGTCGATACTTGCATGGTCGTCATGATGTCAATACAATTGCTCATGGAGAAAGGATCAGATGGAGCACTGGTGTTCTCTTCTTCCCTCTCATCTGCACTGTGATTGGAAGCACTCGATCCCATTGTCCGCTTCTCCGCAAGCTCGTCCGTCAAGCTAAAAATGGCATCCGCAATTGAATGTCCTGGCCCCCTTCTGTGCCTTCTATTTCTCGCTCTTCCATGGCCAGATATGTTGGGCCGTTTTTCCCCTATCAAACGATCAGGATCAGGTTCAAAGTCGCTATCATCCATGGGAATCGCGTCGGGATTGGAATAATTGGAGGTTTCCACCAGTTGGGATGTAGATGTGTACGCATATCTTCCAGTGGCAGTTTGCTTCTCAAATATTATTTCATAAAGCTCCTTGTGAGGAAATCCCTTGTGGTAAAATTGTTATGCCAATGGGTTTTGCTGGTAAGTTAAAAGAATAATATATTAATATTTAGCAGTCCGAAAAAAATGCGTACATTTACAGTGGCGTTGAATAATAATAGTTAAAAAATATGAAAATTTACCTTGACATATTCTTGCCAAACCTCAACGGGACACGTTGGACTTTGTGACTCCTGATCCCACCCGAACCCCGTGTGTTGCAACAATTTCCACCATGCTTGATAAAGTTTTCACAAGCGAAAGAACTTAGAGGTTAATTGTGTCACGTTGAGTCTCCTGCCAGCCAGTGATGATATGTCGTCCAACATTTCTTGGTAATCAGCTGTTTTTATTGCAGTGAAGTTTTGGCCCGATCAAATAACAAGACCAGAAATTTGTGGGTCATCTTAGCAGACCAGGCCACAGAATCACCCATCTAAGGACAGTACGGTGAGGGACAACCAATATTGGGGCACCATACGAATCACCAATCACATTACAAAATATAATACTCACATGTTAACGTAATCAACTAAACACATATAAAATTATACCTCGTTCGATCCGACACTGCTTGAAGACGTCAATGCAGGGGAAGATATAGACAATGTCGACCAACAGGGTGTATGACGAACTCCAAGTCTGGAAAAACGTCGAAACTTTCGGCTCTGTTGTAAGTAATAATCAATCCTGCGACGTCGAGACAAATTATGCTGACATCTGTGCATATGAGCGTAATTTCTGATTACGATTAAAGAACGATGTCGAATCTACACAACAAATATATCAATTAGTGAAACCCGAATAAAATATTTGAGTCAACCAATTACAAAATGCATTATTAAAGTCCAAATTAAAAGGATTAATGAAAAGAAAAAAACAGTATTAACACAAATTATTTCCAATAAAAAAATGAAAAAAATAGCGTCTCGGTGACTTGAAAACAAATAGGTAACGGAAACTTACAAACTAGATTTGGATACTTCGCGGGTCTCTTTCCCTTCTCTGAGACAGATAAACATCAAACACAATTAAAGGGTGCGTGTACAGGAGATTAAAAACCTGTCAAACAAAACAAAAAACTTATTAAAACAATTCATCCGTATGCCAAACAAAACAAAAATGCATTAGAAAGGATTCATGCATATGCCAAATAAAACAAAAACGAAAAAAAAAAAAAAAAATCATTCCCGTGCCAAACAAAACAAGCAACCAATTACAATCATGCGTGTGCCAAATGCCAAATTAAACAAAAACTCATTCACATGCGTGTGCCAAATGCCAAATAAAAGCAAAACCCATTCACATGCGTGTGCCAAATGCCAAATGCCAAATAAAACAAAAACCCATTCAACAATTCATTAACGCAAAACAGCATCCTCTTCTAGACAGATCAAACAAAAACCCATTCACAATCCATTAACGCAAAACAGCATCCCCTTCTACACAAATCAAACAAAAACCCATTCACAATCAATTCCTACCAAACAAATAAAAAACTCAAAACAACATCTGAGGTGGGTTTGATCCAGATGGGGGTGTGGGTTTGCGAAAGATCGGGTCACGGTGGGTTGGGTTGCGAAGGATCAGGTCACGGTGGGTTAGTTTTGGATAGATCGGGTCACGGTGGGTTGGTTTGCGATAGATAGGATGACGGTGGGTTGGGTTGCGAAAGATCCGGTGACGGTGGGTTGGTTTGCGATAGATCGGGTGACGGTGGGTTGGGTTGCGAAGGATCGGGTCACGGTGGGTTGGTTTTGGATAGATCGGGTCACGGTGGGTTGGTTTGCGATAGATAGGGTGACAGTGGGTTGAGTTACGAAAGATCCGGTGACGGTGGGTTGGTTTGCGAAAGATCGGGTCACGGTGGGTTGGGTTGCGAAAGATCGGGTCATGATGGGTTGGGTTGGGTTGGGTTGGGTCACGGTGGGTTTGTGTGTGACAGATCTGGTCATGGTGGGTTTGTGTGTGACTGATCGGGTCACGGTGGGTTTGTTTATGACAGATCTATTTCCGGGTTCACGGTTAGGGATCTGAGGTGGGTTCGCGGTGGGTTTGTGACAGAGGGATTTGCGGGTTCACGTTGGGTTAGGATGTGGGTTTGTGACAGAGGGATTTCCGGGTTTACGGTGAGAAGTGAAGCACTGAAGCTGCCACTGGATACTAGAAAGTGAAATGGTGGTAATGCAAACTGGGAAGTGAAGCACTGAACCTAGTAATAGATTATCAGAAACTGAAATGGTGGTGATGGATACTGAGAAAGTGAAGCACTGAAAACAGTAATGCAAACTGAGAAGTGAAGCACGAAGCTGGTGTAGTATACTAAGAATGAGAAAGTGAAATGGTGAAGCAGTGAAGAAAAGTGAAAAAGCAAACTGTAATGGTGAAAAAAAAATTTGTCAGGATTGAATTATCAGGACAGTGTTATGTAAATAATAAAACAAATGCTATCTGTAAAATCCGGTCCAAAATATGAATAAAAATACTTAGCCGAATGCACCCTTAAATATTTAGGGTTTAAAATGCTACCAAAGGAGGATCCAATAATTGAATGACAAGATCTAAATTGGGCCTTGGGAGTGGTAATTGACCTGAATTGGGCCACACCTAACATTAATGGTGAAACTGTGCCCAAAAGAAATCCCAATAAACAGCCTAATAGAAATAATTTCATGGGCTTTCTTATTTGATAGTTTAAGTTGCAATCCAAAATCACAAGATGTCACATTGATGTATTAAATGGCAAAATGAAGATTATAATATAATCTAGTAAAATAGATATGATTCTTGAATACATAATATTAAACCTCAATATTCTTATACACTAATGCCATTAAATTAGTGGAAGATTGTCGTGTTATTGTTTCTAAAAGCAAATATTTATAATCTCCATATGAATTCAATATTCTTCAATTTCAACAGCCGCAACTCAGCCTTGGTTTTTTTTTGTTTTTTGGTCGGTTTGAACATGCAAACATCTTTTAACGTGTAAATGGCACAACTGGAGATAAAGAGTATTGATTCCAACATTTTGTTACCTATTGAAGGTGAGTTGTACCTTTAATAATCTTCAGGAGTTTGTGAAGTTTGGAACAAGAAAGAATTCTATTTCGTGCTAGTATAGTAATTATAGGAGTACGAGATTCTCTCTTTCTCACTCTTTTTGTGACATTATATATGATTAATAGTAAAAGATTTTTTTTTTTTTTTTCATTTTCTTTGTCTCTTTGCATACATATTGAAATAAGTGAGATAGAGAGTGTAAAAAAGGCTGTATATAACATTTTATTATTATTATTAAATACTGCAAGGCTGTTGTTAATTTGCAGTGGGTTTTAACTGTAGAACAAGTTTATTACTATTTTTATACAAAAAGAAAAAAAAATTAAAAAAAGAAAGTGTCAATCTATAGTATGAGAATTGAGCCAATACAAAGCAAGAGCGTGTTAGTTGAGAAGAAAATAGATGGTGGATGGTTGAACTTATATAAATCATGTCCTGGAAAGTTACGACAATCTATCCAAGATAGTCTACCTTTATGTTAAAAACTATAAATTTAATTAATATAATCTCCATATTTTCTTGCTAATTTGATTATAGAGTTTCTTTCCAATAAACAACGGATCCAAAGTTTGAATTACTAGTTTATATATATATGATGCAGGTCCCATGGGTTGAATAGTGTCATTGATGTCAAAATACGGTGATTTTTGACAGGCACTCTGAAACGGCCAAACAAACAAAACTCATGTAAACACGATAGTCGTCATTTTTTAGCCTTTCGAGGTCGTTCTGAAGGGTTTTTAGATGTTTTATCATTTTTAGGGTTGTTTTTGCAAATTTCTGCATGTTTTGTTACTATTTTGTAATAATTGTTTAATTTTAGTTTCCTTTGTTTTATCATTTTTAGGCTGTTTTGGCCCTAAGAACGGCATTTTTTTTGGTGAATTTTATATTAATGAATTACTGAAAACCCTAGTGGGTATTATCAGTTAATCCAATATTCAAATCTTGAAACAATTTGGTGATGTTTTATCGTATCACTTGTTATTTTCGAGTTTCAATCACCTCTCTTGATTTTTTCGACATCAATAAATAAATAAATACAATTTTATGAAACAATATATATATAAGACGTTTTATAATAACATAATATGAAACAATTTTATGAGAAGCAACGTAGAGTTTTATACTATTACATTTAAATATTTCAAGATTTTAATTTAATAAGTAAATAATAACTTTAGTTTCATGTATCTATTCATTCATTAACATGATTCATTTAACAATGCATTTTTATAAATTTTCTTAAAGATTTTCCCTTCTGTTAAGTTTGAAATTAAAGTAATAAATTGATTCTCATTAGTTTTATTAAAGATTTTTCCCTCATTTTAAGTTATAAGGTTGAACTTAAGTAATAAATTGATTCATATGATGTTTTGATTCCAAGTATTATTTATAAAGAAAATAATATTGAAGTAAAAAAGGAAAAAGCCTTATTCTCTTGCATCTGTTCTGTACTAATATTATAGCAACTACCTAGAGTTACATGAACAAATATCATAAAAAATAAATAAAGGAAAATGATAGAGTTATCGAAAAGTTTACACCGAATTTGTGCACCGAATGACGTGACAAAATCTTGACCGTTGATTAATATTAACTGATAATAAATAAACGGTCAAGATTTTATCACGTTATTCGATATACAAATTCAGTGTACACCCGTCGATAACTGTAGCATTACTCATAAATAAATAAATTCTATTAGCCTGTATAGATAAAAGATTCTATTTGAGCAGATAATAAAGAATTATATAGAATATGATTTAAGTACATAGGTATTATTTTAATTTAAACTATTAAGTAAGGATTATTTTATTTTGCAATTGGGAAGAAGGATCCAAAATTTGTTCACAGGAAAGTTGACTTGATGATCTCTCAATAAAGAAAGCCATCACGATGGAGTTGACGTTAATTAGTATTTTTAAATCTAAAGTTACAAAGATAAGCATTTGAGTTTTTTTGTTTTTTGTTTTTTCCTTGTTTATAGGATAGTGTTCGGACCATTTTTGCATGCTTCAAATAATTCTCCAATACCTTAAAATTATTGATCAGGTAAAAACTTTAATGATCACTTCTATTATGGATTATAAGAACTCAAATTTAGAAAATCATATTAGATATTCTTTTGTTCTTTCACCGTTACGTTATTTAGTGGTGATTTAATTACCCTCGTGTATATATATATATTACTTTTAAATTTAAGGGGGGGAAAATTCTTACTGAGAAGTTTTTATTAATTGTTAGTTTGGTTGAAAAATAAATTTATAACCTTTGTATATGTGTTTTCTATTACTTTTTATCTAATCAAGATCTAGAAAAAAAAAAAATTAAATACTTTTTCTCTTCTCCATTTGCACAATCAGACTAAAAAATTGTGTTCAATTATTTTATACAATATATATTTTAAATCTCCAAAGTAAAAATTGTCTTATTATTTATTTTTTCAAATTGTTTTAAAAAAATATTTTTAGCAAAAAGATACTTAATAGTTAGTTTAGTCATGAGGATTTAATCAGATGATCAGGTTTATGGTTTACTCCCACTAGATTTTTCTAAGGTTCAAACCCTTTCAGAGGATGGGTTAGTTTGAGCCTATTAGTTTCCCGTTTCTCGAATATTAAAGTATGATCAACGTAAAAAATTTCGCATCGGTCCTAATTACCTATCAATTTTGTGTTGTTTTCATTAAAAAAAAAAAAAAAAAGGATAAGAGTATAGATTGCCAACCTTATACTATTATATAATATATAGATTCTATGTGAGAAAGAAAAGAAATTGTTTGAGGTTGGTGACGACACCAAATCTGAGAGGACTCTAATTAAAGTACATAATATGATTATATTACTATGTGTTATAGTCTAAAGTAATTATACATTTCAATTACTTGGGAAAATATAGACTACAATACAAAAAAGATCTATGACAATGAGCAAAGTGTGTTATTGAAACACTTTGACAACACGCACCCATATGTTGTTGAACGCTACATGCTAAAGAATATCTTACGTTTAACATTTGTTGCGACTGGTTAATGATAAATGTACATGTTATTGAACAATATTTTATAACATATTTTGCTTATTGTCAAAACACAAAAAAATAAATAAATTACCCCTATGTGCATTCAAGTGCATCAAAGACCTACCTGATGGCTTATAATATGCAAAACTTACCTTTAGGGGGCGTTTGGATCATATAATGTTTTATTAAAGGGAATGTTATATTAACGAAAAGATAGACCACCTTAAAAAATACTGGGAATGTTTAAAAAATATGTTTGGTTGGTTAGAATAAATTGGTGAATAATATATTTGATTAAGAGGATAAATGGGTGAATATGTTATATAGATTACTAAATTGTCCTTTTTTAAATATTAATATAATATTATTTGTTAAATAATTCTTTTAACCCCTTACATTTGAAAATTTGCTAAAACACCCCAACCATATAAACTTTTGTTTGTAGCAAAGTCACCCCCACCCACCCCAGGCTACTGCCGATAGCTAGCCATCCACCACCGACATTCGATCATGGCTCACAAATCCAAGGTCGTTTCACAGCAAAAGATGTGGCCGTGAAACAACCAGATTTGTGGCCATTTCACGGCCATATCTTTGGCCATGAAACAGCCATAGAAATGACCAGATCTAGTCATTTTCGGCCATAGATCACAGATCCATGGTCAAAAAAGGCTTTATCGGTGCACGACTAGCTAGATCCCGCCTATTATGCACCATTACGGCTATTGACACCGATGGACGGCGGTGGTCTTGGGTGGTTAGGGGAATTTTGTTAACTTTTAAACTTTTTATGGTTAGGATATTTTAACTAATTTCTCAAATGTAGGGAGGCTAGGTAATTGTTATTTGTGTTCATTTGAAGGCAATTGTGTCCGAAAGGGTATTTAATTAAGGGCAAAATAGGTATAAAAATTAGATTACCCGATAATATTTTAATCCCAGGGGTGGGGGAGGGTATCAGATTACCACCTACATTACCAACAGTAAACACTATTTGCAATAAAAGATTCATGTAATATTTTATTACTTGCAAACCAAACACCAAAATCTTGCAAAATAAACGAAGATTACATTTGTTATCTTATATGCCCCCAATCCAAATGCACCTATAAGAGATTAAGGAGTTGTAAATTACCCATATGTGCATGCTCCAAAGTCTCACGTTCCAACAGTATTGTCTTTTTTTTTTTTTTTTTTTTTTTGTCAGTCCTTTGCAAAAAAAAAAAAAAAAAAAAAAAAAAAAAAAAAAAAAAAACCTATGCCTTTGTTTTACTCCTTTATCTTCTCTTTCTCCTAGTCCCATTTTGGATAATGATGTGATGAACTATTTTCCCCACTATCTCAAGCTTAGACTCAAAGTTATTGTCAAGACGTAGCCAAAAATGAAATGTAGGGGGATCAAAACTAGAAGAACCCTACAATTTTAAATTAAATAAGCACAATTTTTTATTTATAAAATTCTTATTAACTAATACATTTATAGGTAGATAAAATTGCATTTGTGTGGATAAAGAATTAGATTTAGGAAAAAAATTGAAACCTAGGTTGTTGAATCAGTATGGGCATTAGAAAAAGAACGAGTCTGGAAAGTAGAGAAAGAGAGTTTAGTTTTAACAGCCCAAATAGAGTTTAACTTATTTGATGTATTGGAGTTTGTTGTATTTACTTTTCATTTGGGAAAATTTGTAAAACTTGTCAAAATATTTTAAAACTTAAGGAGGGTCAACTGACCCTCCTTGACACCACCCCCCCCCCTCCGCCCCCCCCCTCCCTCCCTCCCTTTATCCTTGGTTATTGTGCTTCTAATACTTGCCTTTCTAGAACTCTCAAGTGTTTTCACAATGTTGATCGTTGTACCCACATCTTTCAGTCATTGCATTTGCAATTTCTGACAAGCCCATGGTTGTAACCCGTCAATGAAGTTAAAAAGAAGGTCACCCCTACTCATGTTCTTAATCTTCAACATCAATGCATAAAATTCTTCCGTATACTCATCTATTAAACATGCATGCTTCAACCTCTTTGTCATTTTCTTGGCATCATGAGACGCATTCTCAAGATATAATTGTTGCTTCAACTTGTTCCTTTGATCATCCCCATGTCAATGATATAGGTTTCTTCTTGATTTTAGCATACTTCCAATGCCACCAATCGTCACAGTGTCAATAAGGTATATAGTCATTATGTTAACCTTATAACTCTCATCCTGAATCCCCAATACGTCAAAGTACCTCTTCATGTGTCATATAAAGTTGTCTAGCTCCTTGGCATATCATTTCGTATTATATGCTTTAGATTTGAGTGCCTCCACTCTTGGAACTATCATGATTGAGTTGTTTTCGCCACCCTCTTACATAACACCCAATCTATATACATTTCAACCAAGCCCAACTTCATCTCCTTAAACTTAGATGTGATGTTTGGCCAATGTTTCCATCACCTTTGCTTGGAAAGTCTTGTTCTCATAATGTCGTACTTAAGTGGCATAATCTATGACTTTCAATAGGGATTGGCAAAACTCCTCTAAATGATGATCTATTGTTATGGAATAAACCTAAATCTCCAAAACACACAAACAAGAAATTGCACAAAGAATCAAGAATCAAAACAAGACAACACGAGTTTACCGTGGTTCACCTATCCAAGATTGGATAGACTACATCCACGTTAAGCTCCAGAATCAGAGGAGCTCGCTGCACTAATCAATTAGAAACAAGAGTTTACAAACCACGGATCCAAAGATCTAACACCCAAATACAACCAAATCTCACCCTTAACCCAACCTAGAGAACTCTCCCTAGAATCCTTAAGATCTTGAGAGTGAAACCCCTCTCACCAAATGACTAACCCACTAATCACTCAACCTCACAAGATTACACAGATTTGATTGCAAAGGTAAACCCTAATCAGAATATTGCTCGATGAACACGAAGAACACTCTAATCCCAAATTGCGATTTTTGCTTCTTTATATAATGTTGACTGTTGGAGTAGGTGCCCTAGAGCCAATCAATTATTGTGGAATTGACTCTTTGTAATAATGTTCATTAATCAATAAAAGGCATTTTATACTATATCGCGTAAATCATTATTATTGCAATATGTATTGATATATGTCCTTAGAATGGTAGAACCGTGACGAGGGTATCAAGTGTTTCAAATCTTGATAGTGAGAACCCTATGAGCACATATGGTGGCCATTCTAGAAACATCCATAGCCCCAGTATTATTCTGAAGTAAGGGCACAGATAATACGATAAGGTTATCATAGTGTTGAACGACCCTATCGAAAGGCAGTGAGTGATCTTACTTGTCAAGGTTGTTTGGTGACAACCTGGTGCAACACATGGGTGCTTGCTGTAGGCGATTACACAGTAGCAAGTTCACTGGACTGACCCACTAGAGGATTCCATATGGATGATAACCCCAGTGTCTATGGAACAAATCCTCTAACGAATGGTGGTGCATATGATCCTTAGACTTGAGATCACTGGAGCGTCTTGTGCACCTATTGGTGTAGTTTGACACTAGCCTAATGCAGTTTTTTTCAGTGCTGTCAATACGGTGGTGATTGGTTGCATCAAGGAGTGTATCAAGACTATGGTGGATTGACAGAGGATTCATCACTCCCGGGTATGGGAGAAAGTTATCTCACGGCGCAATTCAGTATATGGCAATGACACTAAAACTGTGGCCATAGTGGGATTGAGTTGTTGCTCTATCCAGTTTATAATACGGCTCATTGGTCCAGAAACTGAATAAATAATATAGAGAGTAACCGAAGGTTGACACTATTTCTATGCCTTCGTCTCATCGAGATAACGTATGATGAAAAGATCGAATTGCACGGTAACCATATCGTTGACAGGTAGCTACTTTGCTGAATCCGAATCTATCGGGTAGCCATGATGCCTTGTTAGGGGCCAATCTTGGTTTGTGTATTAGTGAGACGATTAATTGGTATTAATCGCGATACTATATACTGCCAATATGATGAAGAGCCTATGGGTCACACACATAGAAAATAATTTAAGATCTAAGAAGAAAGAAAGGCGTTTTCGTCTTTTAAGGCGAAAGGGTATTTTGGTAATTTCACAGTGCAATTAAATTTGCTGAGGTCGTAGCCTTTATTTAATTTGTTAGAAAAATTAAATAAGTGAAATTACGTTTAAATGTGTGTTCGCACATATTTAAATATATTATCATTATTGTTAAATGTTAATATATATTTAAATATATATTAATTGATTTTAATTGAGATAATGATGGAAAATAAAATAAATCAAATTGGGAGTGTTTGGCAACATGGGGCGTTCGGGTTAGAGCCCAAGCCTATTCCATATGGGATTAGGACAACGTAATTAACTATAAAAGGAAAAGTGTGTGTTAATTAATAAAATGAATTGATTTCTCTTGAAATTAAAAACACACACAGTAGCCCCATCTCCTCCTATGCCAGTTTTGGGTTTTAGCCTAAAATCAATTTCAATTGATTTGCTTTCTTCTTAATCTTGAAGCCAAAAAGGATCTAGCAAATCCCTCTTTGGTTCTTTTGAGATTGTCTTCGTGTGGACTACGTGGGTTCGATCCTACACTTGGATCGGTAGCAAAACATTCGTTGACAAATTTGGAGGAGCCTCCAACGTGCGTTTTTTTCTTTAAACTCATATATATTTTCTGCAGATTTTATTTTAATATGAATTGTAAAATTATACCCTTGATCTTGGCTCATGTAAACGATCATGTTATATTATTTATTTTTGTTTCCGTTGCGTATAGGAGACCATTTACTAACACATGATGATTCTCCGCTGTTGGATCTAAATTTGATCAAAGGTCGGGATTCACTCCAGTAGCCCACTGAAATGACGTCACACAACTTAAAGGCACAACGACATCGTTTCAAGCCTTCATTTCAACAATCTCCCCCTTGAAGACTTGAAACAGCCACCATACCAAGACTTAACTAGTGCAACTCACTCACATCCAATTCCCTCATAGCTCCAAACAACTCTAGCCTAAGTCACAAACAACAATTTCAAGCAGTGCTTGAACTTTGCTGCAATAACTACCTTAGTACCCATATCTACTGGGTTGTCTTTTGTAACAATTTTCTTCAAGTCAATCACACCAGATGCCACCAAGTCTCTTACAAAATGGAAATGTACATCCACATACTTGGTTCTTTCATGGTAGACTGGATTTTTGCTTAAATGAATTGCACTCTGCCTGTCAGAGTAAATAGTCACCTCCCCATATGTCATATTTGCCTCTAACAAAATTCCTTTCAACCACACTGCCTCCTTAAACACATCCGCAACTACTATATACTCTGCTTCAGTCGATGAGAGAGCCACAATAGGTTGCAGTTGTGATTTCCAACTTATGTAGTTTCCTCCAAGAGTAAAGTAATAGGAAATGGTGGATTTCCTCGTGTCTTTATCACTTGCAAAGTCAGAATCTACAAAACCAACCAAATCAAGTGAAGTACCCCTTTTACAATAGTCTAATCCAACCCACAGTATCCTGTTAATGTATTTTATCATCCATTTCAAAGCAGACCAATGTTCGGCCCCTAGATTGGACATAAATCCACTTAACATGGATATGGCAAAGGATAAACATGCCTAGTACTAATCATTACATACATGACAGACCCTATCATATTTGAATATGGTACATACTCCATTTTGATCAATTCAAACTCAATTTTGGGACATTGGGCTTTACTCAATATAAAATGGTGGCATAGAGACCAGCTTTGACCCTGACATCCTAAGCTTAGTTTCTAGTTTCTACAAATATGAGTGCTGATGGATTTTAAGTGCATAATTTCTTCTATCTCTATTTATAACCATACCTAAAATCTTCTTAGCATTCCCTAAATCCTTCATGCTAAATTCAAAACTAAGTTTACCCTTTAGTTCAAGTATTTTAGACTTAGACTTACTTATTAATAGCATATCATCAACATAAAGCAGTAAATATATATGCATGTTATCATTGAGAAATAGAAACAGCTGTCATATTTACTTCTAGTAAATCCTATGCTCACAACAAATGAGTCAAATCTTCTATACCATTGCCTAGGGGACTGTTTAAGGCCTTACAATGATTTGTGTAATAGGCATACATGGTTAGGCACACTCTGATTTACAAAACCAGTAGGCTGACACATGAATATCTCTTCTTCTAAATTATCGTGTAAGAAGGTTGTAGTTATATCTAACTGCTCTAGTTCTAAGTTGTGGTGGGCAACTAGAGAGAGCATCATTCTGATGGTCTTATACTTTACTATAGGGGAGAAGACTTCATTGAGGTCTATGCCCTCTCTTTGCGTATAACATTTGGCTACTAACCTAACTTTATACCTAGGGAGTCTTTGTAAGAGATGTCATCTTTTAACTTAAACAACCACTTACATGGTATTAATTTATTATTTTTTGGTTTGGGAACAAGGGACCAGGTCTCATTTACCTCTAAGGAGTGCATTTCCTCCTTCCTTGTTGCCCAACATTTGCCTTTGTCCTTGGATTTCATTACTTTTTCAAATGATTCAGGTTCAATCCTTTTCACGTCAGTACCTGCAAGTAAGGCAACGTAAATTAGATCAGCATAAGAATACCTTGTTGGGGGTCTTACCTCTCTCCTGGTTCTATCCCTTGCAAGTTGGTATTACTGTAGGTCATGCCGCGGTTTAGTGAGCTCTTTTGTTTCAAGTTCTGCTTCTTGGTCAAGACCATTTGATCCTGTTTCAGCTTCTGGTTCTTCTTCTATTTCTGGTTGGGGTGGATCATGTGGTTGTATTTAGGGGTGTTCAAAAGTGGTTAACCGAACCGGTTAACCGCTTTTCTAAACCGAACCGGATTTTCGGTTCGGAAAAATTCCCAAACCGAAACCAAACTGGTTTTCCCTTTTTTTTTTTTTTAAATTTTGTCCTAAATTAAATTGTAAATATAGACAATACATTGGGAACTAAGAAAAAAAAAATTGGATTGGGATTTTAGATTGAGTGAATTAGGGATTTATTTTAGTTTATGTTATTATTTATTTATTTATATATATATATTTGAAAAACCGGTTTAGAAAACCGGTTTTCGGTTAACCGTTTCTAATTTCTCCCGAACCGGTAACCGAATCAAAAATTCGGTTTTTTGATTTTTTTGAACCGTAACCGAACCGTTTTTTTGGTTCGGTTCGGTTTTTGCATTTTTTTGAACACCCCTAGTTGTATTGTAGGCTCCACCTCAATTTGGGTAATTTTAGTTGAGGTTGTGGGTGTTTCAAAAGTGATAGGGGTTACTACACCATTGTTAGTACTTTACATTGGAAAACTCCTTCATTGAATACCACATCCCTACTCACAATGATTTTTACCCTAGGGATTCTCTATCCCACAACATATAGTCCTTTGTCCCCTCTTGGTACTTTAGAAATACACATTTAGTAGATCTAGGTTCTAATTTTCCTTCCACTGTGTGTGCATAGGCTGCACACCAAAAAATTCTTAGATGACTCGAATCAGGCCTATTACCAAACCATTTTTCTTCTAGACAATACAGATCTATAGTCGTGGCAGGGCTCCTATTCACTAGATAAGCTGTTGTGGTCAGTATTTCCCCCCAAAAAGTGTTTGGCAAACCAGAGGTAAATAGTTGACACCTAACCTTCTCCAATAGGGTTATGTTCATTCTCTAAGCAACCCCTTTTTGCTGAGGGATTTTCCTGACAGTCCTATGCCTTGGGATGCCATTCTCACTACAAAACCTATCAAATTCATAATTGCAAAATTCTAAACCATTGTCGGTCCTTAGTGCCTTAACTCCATGTTCAACCTGATTCTCCACTAACAATTTCCACTTTTTGAACTTATCTAAGGCCTGGTCTTTAGATTTAAGGAGATAAACCCAAACTTTTCTACTATAGTCATCTACAATGGATAGGAAATAACTATTTCCTCCATGGGACCTAACTCTTTCAGGTCCCCATAGATCTGAGTGAAGATACTTTGAACACTTAGTGGCTAGGTGAGTTCCCTTTTTGAAACTCAACCTATGTTGTTTTCCTAACACATAATTTTCACAAAATTCTATAGTGTCCTTATCAAACATTCCTTGGCTATTGAGGATGTTCATCCCTTTTTGGCTCATGTGGCCCATTCTTAGGTGCCACTTTTCTGTCACAGAAATATTAGTAGAAACAAGTGCAGTATTAAGCAGTTTAGAGTTATAATTTCCACAGAGAATATACAAGTCATCTTTCTTTTCTCCTTTAAGGACAAGGTTTTCATTTCTGTTCACAAATAAACATCCATTTTCGGCTCTATGACAACAGCCTGCTTGATCTAGGGTCCTTAAGGACATTAAATTTCTTTTAAGTTCAAGAATATGTCTGACTTTACTCAACTTAACCAATTTCCCACCAGTTAGCCTTAAAGTGACACTGCCAATTCCCTTAACTGCACATGCATTATTATTATCCATAAACACTTTTTCATGCTCATATGGTTCAAAATCTTGGAACCAATTTCTATTAGGGCTCATGTGAAAGGAACAACTAAAGTCTAACACCCATTCATGTACACAGTCAGTTTTTGACATAGTAAATACTTCAGGCTCTTCTATATGGTTTTTAGTTGAAGCTAAATTACTCTTAGTATTTCCCTGTTTCTGCTTTTTAATCCACTAAAAACAATTTTTTTTTTAAATGACCTGTTTTATTGCAATAAAAGCACTTCTTAGTTTCTCCCTTAGGACTATTATTTCCTTTTCCCTTTTTTTTTGTTCTTAGGACCATTATTGTATAGCCTACTTCTTCCAGGTTGACTGGTTTCACCTTTACTCTTTACAAACATATTGCTACCGTTCCTTTTTTGGACTTTTAGTTCAAGTTCTCTAGCCTTTAGTCCAGTTATGATTAAATCTAAACTCGGTACAGTACTAGAGTACTGTAGTGCATTCTTTACAACTAAATAATCATCAATTAAAGAATTCAACAAAATCATTGCCACGCTAGTGTCACCTAGTTCTTGGTTAGTCCTCTTAAGTATTAAGGTCATTTTTAAGAACTCATCTAGGTTGTCTTCAGCAGACTTAGAACTATCTATTTTATATGAAAATAATGCACCCTTTAAAAACAAAAGATTAGGTGCTGATTGTAAAACGTAAAGAGTTTCGAGTTTACCCCATAAGGCCAAAGGAGTCTCTAGGCCATCCACCTTTCTTAGAACATTGTTCGAGAGGTTCATGATGATGAGGTTGTATGCCTTGTCATCAATTTCTGCCTTTTTCTTCAACTTTTCTTCAGGCCGCTTCACGGCGTTCTTCTCCAGAGCCAGAGTAACCTTATTGTAGGAGAGCAGTGCTTTCATTTTCTTCTTCCAACTATTAAAGTCGGTTTTTCCCTCGTATTGGGTAATCTCCATTCTAGTAGTTGTAGACATTGTGTGTGTTTGAGAAAGTTTCAAGATTTACCCCAATTGAACCCTAGAGGTTCAATTTCAATTTCTGACTTAAGAAACCCAACGAAACCATAGATCTCCAAGAACTGTTCTGGATCGATGAATTTGTTCTTTGAACTACCGATTTAGGAACCCTAGAGTACTAAGGAATTATCTAGACACAAACCCCCCAAATGTTAACTAACAATAGGTTTCCCGAAAAACCTCTCGATCGAAATTGGAACCTCAAAGATCAACCACCTCTTTCGCCAAAGCTCTAATACCACTGTTATGGAATAAACCTAAATCTCTAAAACACTCAAACAAGAAATCGCACAAAGAATCAAGAATTAAAACAAGACAACACGAGTTTACCATGGTTCACCTATCCAAGATTGGATAGACTACATCCACGTTGAGCTTTGGAATCAAAGGAGCTCGCTGCACTAATTAATTAGAAACAAGAGTTTACAATCCATGGATCCGAAGATCTAACATTCAAATACAACCAAATCTTACCTGTAACCCAACCTAAAGAACTTTCCTTGGAATTCCTAAGATCTTGAGAGAAAAACCCCTCTCACCGAATGACTACCACTAATCACTCAACCTCACAAGATTACACAGATCTGATTGCAAAGGTAAACCCTAATCATAATATTGTTGGATGAACACGAAGAACACTCTAATCCCAAATTGCGATTTTTGCTTCTTTATATACCGTTGACCACATGATGATTCTCAACCGTTGGATCGGAATTTGATCAAAGGTCAGGATTCACTCTAGCAGCCCACTGAAACGACATCGCACAACTTAAAGACACAACGACATTGTTTCAAGCCTTCATTTCAACATCTATCTTACCATCAATTTCCTCCACATACTACTCTAACCGATCCAATCTTTCTTTTGCTTTTGCCATGGCTAGTTCCACCTGGTATAACCTAGTCTCTATAGACATTACTGTATCACAAGACTTCAAGTGTTCGCGAGACTTCTTCCCTTGTTTAGGGACCTTTTTTCATTCCTTAGTCTCTTTACTTAAGTTGTCTTCCTCCGCCATTGTGTCTTCTTTTTTTCAAGTTCTTGAACCTACTCTGATACCAACTATCACGGTTTTAAAAAAATTGTCCAACCTTAGTGTTTAACTTAAAGGAAGTTGACCTTAAGTTAGGGATGTTCTAAAAAATACAAAAACCAAACCGAACCAGTTTTTCGGTTATCCAAAAAACCGGTTCAGTTTCAGTTCAAAGAAATACATAAACCGAAAATTTGGTTTGATTACCGATTTAAAGAAATTTTAAAACCAGTTAACTGGAACCGATTTATAAAACCGATTTTCACTTTACAATTAAAAAACCCTAAATCCCTAAATCCTTTTCTCTTTACTCTTTACTCTTCACCCTTTACGCATTTCTCCTCTCTTTTTTCACACAAGCACACACATTTCTCCTCAATCCTCATCGATTTTCACTTTTCTCTTCCCTCTCAAAATAAAAAATAAGTTAAAGTAGGAAAAAATCAAAATAAAAAATAAGTTAAAGGGAAAATCGGTTCAAAACCAGTTAACCAGTTCAGTTTCGGTTCGATTCAGAAAATCGGTTAATCGGTTCAATTAACTGGTTATGAACACCCCTACCTTAAGTAAGTTTGAAATATTTTTATGTGTATCCTATTCTAGCTTAGGAGTTATCTAATAGACAAGGCTAATGAAGAAAGCCCTAGAAAGATTCTTCAGTACTGTTCTTTGCCAATTGGCTTTCTGGGTAAAGTTTGGTCTAATGAACTTAGACAGACATAATACTAGATAATGTTTAAATCTTTTGTAACATGGTGCATAAAGTTGAGCCACATTTATCAGAATGAAAATGTCTTAAAACATTTAATAATTTGTAATTTGTTGATGCATGATTTTGACACCAATGACTCGTACATGCAAAGTGCTAAGCTGTTCTTAAAAATTACATGTGATATGATTGATTTAAAAGCTAATCAGTACAATCGAATGCAAAGACTGAATAATAAATGAGAAATGATTTTTAAAGTGGTTCGGATGCTTAAAGCGATTTCTACGTCCACTGTTTCTTTTATATATGAGAGATTATAAGAGTTCGTGTATAGCAAACAGCAAAAAAATTTGCATTAATGAATGTACTCGGACGGCACAAAAACTTAAGATATTAAGTTGCATTAATGAATTACAATTTAGATAAATCACATGAATTTATTGAGAAATGTTTTTTTCTTAGATGATAACTAATAATAATAATTCACCATTTTAGCTTTCTTCCTATATATCCTTGGTACAATATATATCCTATTAATTTAAATTAATATTGGAGAAACTCTAAGGCTCCGTTTGTTACACTCTTGGGAATACTATTATTAGTATTCTCAATAAAGTTAAACAGTAAAATTGACTTATTCTCAAAATATTATTCTATATTATTTAATTTTTTTTAAACTCCTCTAAATTTGTTAATTTAACTAAACACCCATAAATATTTTTTTTAGAAATTGCAAAAACAACCTAGCAACCCTCCAGCGGTGGTGGCCGACTGTCTGTATTTAATGGGTGGGTTGGGAGTGTTTTTGTTAACTTTTAATATTTTATTATAGGTGTGTTTAGTAAATAAATAAACATAGGGGGTATTTTGTCGATTTTCAAATCTTACATCGTAATACCTGCCCAATTTCATTTTTTTCAAAATATTATTCTAAAAAGTATCAGAATAATAAACCAAATAGACCCTAACCGTTCAAGCTTTTATGGATATTTATTAAATAAAAAAATAAAAACTATCGAGGTTTCTAACTTTACGACCCCTAAAATCAATAATTGCTTACAATAATTGAGTGAAATAATTTGGAGTAAGTACATATTTGTCCTTAATATTTGTTGAAGATGTAACTTTTTGTTTTAGTTAATATTCATGGACCTACGTGGGGGCGAATGCTAGCTGGTGACCTCACTGCCCCGTGTAGTTTATTATATATTTATTTAATTTTACTAACTTATTAATAAATTTATAATAATATACCCTATATTACTTGGTATTGTGCATCTAAAATCTTAAAAATAAACATCAATATTAACTTTCACAAATAATCAAGAATTTTATGTTAAGTTGATTTCACTATTACTTGACTCTTATATGTATTATTGTAACGGAAACAAAAATGTTTTCAATTAATAACATTTTGAATAATAGAATATGGAACTAGAAGATCAATTGATTATATATGTATAGATAGATATTTTCACAACATATTTAACATCAAAATACACTAGAGATAATTATAAATTTATGAATTGCCACATTTGTGACTTATCTGGTTCATTGAGCTTATACGGTGTTCAATAGATCTTCAAGATTAATCGAGGTGTACGCAAACTAGTCCAAGCACTTCGATCCCAATTATCAAAAAATAAAATTATGAATTGAAATTTTAAATCTTTAAATTGTTATATTTTTTATATATGTACAATATCGTTTAATTTACCAGGATTAAGCTTGACCCCCACTAATAAAAATGTATGGTCCGTCACTATAATAATATTAAGATAAATTTTATCATTTTATATCATGTGCTTAAAAAATCTAAACAATATTACATCTAAGAAATTTTATGAAATTTCAGGCTCCGTTTGACTTATTATTTCTACTCATATTCCCAATCCTATTCCCCAAATATTGTTTGACATATTATTTGAGAAATATTAGTCTATTTTTTTAAATTACTTTTAGACCCCTTAAGTTTATTAAGTTCATAATACCCCTAAAACAAAAGTTTAAAAATTAACAAAAACACCCCCACCAACCAATACTTGCCAGATTCCGGAATCTGTCACAACGGTCTACACCACCACCAGAAATGGCCGATAATTCACTGATCTAGCCGTCGCTGACGGCCAAATCTTGGTCATCGTTGACAGACAACGACGGCCATATCTTTGGCATGGACTTTTGCAGTCATCGACGGCCAGATCCGTGGTGGATTTGGCCGGAAAATGCCATATCAACGCTCTACCCGCCAAATCCGACCATTCTGTGGTGTAACGCAATTTTTCGGCCAGATTCCAGCGGTGGTGGCCGAAATCTGGTACTGCGGGTGGTGGGGGTGTTTTTGTCATTTTTTAAAATTTTTATATATTGGGGTGTTTAGTTAAATTAGCAAACCTATGGGGTTTTTTAAAAATTTTTAAATTTTACCTCGTAATACTCCTCTATTCAACTATCCAATATTATTCTCAAAATCTTATCCAAAATAATAAAACAAACTGACCCTAAATTTGTGAGAGTGATGAAAGCTACAAGAAATAATGAAAATATAGAGGGTTTTATTTAACAAAATAAATTTATTTCTTATTTTAATTTAATAAATAGTCGTTTATTATATTTTGGCAATTATTTTGTCCAATTTTAATTTCGATAACCCTTTTACCCGTCAATTATTTAAATTTCCCAAACATAGGGGTATATTTTAATATCAAGGACTCATGGGGTTTAAAATTTTTACTGGTGAATTTCCAAAAGGTCTGAAAGTCAAGGCTAATGAAGAAAGCCCTAGAAAGATTCTTCAGTAATTGTCTTTTGCAAATTGGCTTTCTGGGTAAAGTTTGGTCTAATGAACTTAGACAGACATAACACTAAATAATGTTTAAATCTTTTGTAATATGGTGCATAAAGTTGAGCCACATTTATCAGAATGAAAATGTCTTAAAACGTTTAATAATTTGTAATTTGTTGATGCGTGATTTTGACACTAATGACTCACACGTGCAAAGTGCTAAGCTATTCTTAGAAATTACGCGTGGTATGATTGATTCAAGAGCTAATCAATACAATCGAATGCAAAGACTGAATAATAAATGAGAACTGATTTTTAAAGTGATTCGGATGCTTAAAGCGATTCCTACGTCCACTGTTTCTTTTATATATGAGAGATTACAAGAGGTCGTGTATAGCGAACAACGAACATGGGTACAATAATTGAGTATTCAGAGAGAATATTGAGTCAGTCTCTTTATCGTATGTTATCTTTGCACTGAAAATAAATATTATAATCAGAATGAGGGTTTAGGATCAGAATCCCGAAAATAAGAAGAGAATCCTCTATTTATAGTAGAGTAGTTCAAGATAATGATTACAAATCTGCAAGTGGGTAGGTACTGTGCAAGTTCTTCCTTACCTCCCATTGACTGATAACTTAGGAAATATCCTCAAATTATCTAGGGCTTGGACATGTATGCGGTCCTTAGTCACTTATAGACAAAACCTGAATCTGATAAGTTGATGATAATTGTATTCTTTCTATCTTGGATTGAGGTGGTAGCATCCGGACGGTACAAAGTCTTCCTGAACTCTAATTGGTGCTTGCTGATGTAAGTTTACGTTAGCTTTAGTTTTTTAGGCATAACATAATTTTTTTTTTTTTCAAGAACATGTAATAAAAAAGTTAAGATATTAAGTTGCATTAATGAATTACAATTTAGATAAATCACATGAATTTATTGAGAAATATTTTTTTCTTAGATGATAACTAATAATAACAATTCACCATTTTAGCTTTCTTCCTATATATCCTTGGTACAATATATATCCTATTAATTTAAATTAATATCGGAGAAACTCTAACCGTTCAAGCTTTTATGGATATTTGAAAAAAAAAAAAAAAAAAAATCGAGGTTTCTAACTTTACGACCCTTAACATCAATAATTGCTTACAATAATTGAGTGAAATAATTTGGAGTAAGTACATATTTGTCCTTAATATTTGTTGAAGATGTAACTTTTTGTTTTAGTTAATATTCATGGACCTACGTGGGGGCGAATGCTAGCTGGTGACCTCACTGCCCCGTGTAGTTTATTATATATTTATTTAATTTTACTAACTTATTAATAAATTTATAATAATATACCCTATATTACTTGGTATTGTGCATCTAAAATCTTAAAAATAAACATCAATATTAACTTTCACAAATAATCAAGAATTTTATGTTAAGTTGATTTCACTATTACTTGATTCTTATATGTATTATTGTAACGGAAACAAAAATGTTTTCAATTAATAACATTTTGAACAACAGAGTATGAAACTAGAAGATCAATTGATTATATATATATATAGATAGATATTTTCACAACATATTTAACATCAAAATACACTAGAGATAATTATAAATTTATGAATGACCCCATTTGTGACTTATCTGACCCATTGAACTTATACGGTGTTCAATAGACCTCCAAGATTAATTGAGGTACGCTCAAACTAATCCAAATACCTCGATCCCAATTATCAAAAAATAAAATTATTAATTAAAATTTTAAATCTTTAAATTAGTTATATTTACTATATATGTACAATATTGTTTAATTTACCAGGATTAAGCTTGACCCCCACTAATTAAAATGTATGGTCCGTCACTATAATAATATTAAGATAAATTTTATCATTTTATACCGTGTGCTTAAAAAATCTAAATAATATTACATCTAAGAAATTTTATGAAATTTAAATTTGTGAGAGAGATGAAAGCAACGAGAAATAATGAAAATATAGAGGGTTTTATTTAACAAAATAAATTTATCTCTTATTTTAATTTAATAAATAGTCGTTTATTATATTTTGGCAATTATTTTGTCCAATTTTTAATTTCGATAACCCTTTTACCCGTCAATTATTTAAATTTCACAAACATAGGGGCATATTTTAATATCAAGGACTCATGGGGTTTAAAATTTTTTACTTGTGAATTTCCAAAAGGTCTGAAAGGACGGGATTTACAAAATTTCCTCCTGAAGGCGTGAGTAAAATGACCGACGCACCCAAGAGTTTCGGATAATATAATACACCCAAAAATTGGATTACTTTACCATTAAACACAATAATACTGTTTGCCTAATTATATATACTATTAAATTATTTCTTCAATTTTTATTTTAACTCTATAAAAGTTGAAGAAATAAAAAAATAAAAAAAAATCTAAATTTTGTTTCGAAAAGACAATCTTCTTTATCATTTTATTTTATTCATTTTTAAGTATGTAATTTAATTAATTTTAGGTTCTTGAATATTATTTAATTTTATAAAATTAGATAATAATTTTTACTATTCACGTATTTACTTTAATTATAGTTTATTATATAATATTGGTTAATAAATATGATTATTTATATAGTATAAATAAAAATTGTAGAAATAAAAACTGAAAAGAAAATATAATTAGACAAAGGGTATTATGATAAAGTAATCAATTTTTTGGGTTCCTTGTTAGTATGCGAAATCTTTGAGTGTGTTGTGTTTTCTTCAAACTTCGGGAAGGAAATTGTTTTAAACTGGAAATGATGTGAAAGTTATTAGAAGGGCAACTATGAAATTATAACGAAATCCAAGTGTATTTACAAAGCAGCCGTATCGAGGCATGAAATGATTCTTGAATGGGGACCACGTTCCTTACTTTTTCTTTATAAGCGGCTTTCTTTTGCTTTTTCTACATACAACTTTACCCTATTTTCTGGCCCACTAAATTACCAAAATCTCCTGCTCATTTTCACTATTGTAAGTATGTGATACGTGTCCAGACTCATACAAGTACGACAGGGTGGGGTTCATGCAAACAGGAGGGCCCCAGTACCAATCAGAAGATTAAATTGGAAAATGGAATTAATCAGAGACGTCCGTAATTATATCAGAAACGTTTAATGTGATTGTGGGGTCTACAGGCTGTTGCTGAGTAGTACAAATTCTATTCGGAGAACGCAAGAAATAAATGAATCTTGCAGTGTATGGTTGTACAGAGTGTCAATATCTTACCCCATATCAGTTAGGTTAAAAGAAAGAGTGATGTTATGGGTACTAATGGATGAGTACAAATTTGTGTACTAACTAAAGCATAGTATCTGTACTATGCACATAGTATGGGTACTATGCTTTAGTTAGTACACAAATTAGTACCCATCTATTAGTACCCAAAGTGTTATTCTAAAAGAAAATACCCTTATACACATCAAATTGGATTAGTTATAGTGTATGATATTACAATATATGAAAATTTAAACCTCCATATATGGTGGTAGATATGCAGATTTGAATCGTTGTCAAGACTTGGTTGGCGATGTCACATTAACATGGTCGGATACATAGCCTTAACAATAGAGGCCGTCACCACCGGCAACTCTGTCAAGTTAAACCAATATTATATAATCTAAACCCCAAAAATTTTATCATGTTTGTAAAAGAGACATATTATTATAAGTAATTGTGTAATTCATGTGTTGACCAACTCAATTAATGCTTTTAATTAAAAATATGGGCAACTCCAAAATGCACTCTAGCTAATAGTTCAAATACAACATTTATTTCACCATTATTGGGTCAAAATGACCAAATCATTTAACGTACCAATAGGCTATATAATAATAGGTCTACAGCTAGAAAATGTGTATATCTATAATAGTATAGTGTATTAGTTATCACAAATTAAAAGAAAAATAAAATTTTATCATAAGGTTTCATCGTCCATTTCTCGGAGTTCAATAAAATCTTTAAGTAACATTATCCCCAACAGATTAGTCTAATAGTTAAGAAAATTTGCTTATTTCATCAACTTTTTGGGTTTGAACCACTTTAGAACCACCTATCACATTTGTGGTTTACCTCGTAATATTGAGCTTATAAGGTGTTCAATGAACTCCGAAGATTAATTGAGGTGCATGCAAGCTAACTTGGACACCTTAATAAAAAAAAAAAAAAAATTATGTAATATTGTAGTCTTTATCAGTCAATTATATTTTCTTTTATTAAACGTTGAAAAAGTATTTTTCCCAATATAAATACGAATGATTCATTTGATAAAGTATCAAATCACATAGTTTAACAATAATATACCAAGTTTAACATAATTCAGAGTTAAATTATATGGTATAGTATTAATACATGAATTTTAGCAAGCATATACAATTTAGGGATTTCTAATATCGTCAAGGGCTAAAATGGTCTAGTGTGTTAGACAATTTATAACTAATAAAATGATTAGGGTGCTATTGTGAGGTATATTCCAATGCACTTGACATGTTATAGGTAATTAGTAAATAATTTTTAACATTGAATTTATATACTGTATAATGCACATAAAATTATTTAGCATAAGATTCTTAAGTGCATGTATATAACCCCATCTATTTTGTGCATGACCAAGGACTCTAATTAAAAGTCAGGCTCATCAATTTTACATGAATTGGTCTTTGTTTATTGAATTTACCTACTTCTTCTTCTTCTCTTTTATTTTTTATTTTTTTTATTTTTTTTTTCCCAATGTTAAAAAAATTCTTTCACAATTTTTTTTTTGTTTGATTATAATTTAAGAAGAAATTGTAAATAAATAAATAAGTTGAATTATATCTACGAGAGGAGAATATCAGAATTTTGTATTTTTTTTAACTTCTCTAAATTTTTGAAATATAAAAATTATCCCCATGTTATTTTAATTGTTTTGCATTATCTTTCCCTGTATATTAAAATTAGTTCTGATAAGTTAACATTATTTGCTATTTTATATTTATCTAACCAAATAACCATTAGCTTTTTTTTTTTTTTTTTTTTTTTTTNTTTGCTCTAGTAAAATTATGATACTTACACTTTCTTTTTTGAAAACAACATTACAAGGCTCAAAACTTTCACTTATGGTCAAAGAAAATACCCGATACTTGATACTCGAGGGTGTAGAGCAAAAATGAGGCGTTTAATCCAAAATCTAATATTGGTAGCTCATCTTCTCGGGTGCTAATAGGAGTAACCATTGAAGCTCTTACTCGATCGAAAATTCTAAGGTCCTAAAAGATTGGTTGAAGTATGCGTAAACTGACCTAAATACTCTCGGTCATTAAAAAAAAAAAAAAAAAAAAAAAAAAAAAAACTTATACTATGATCAAGCATTTTATTCTCAAGACATTTGTATAAAATAATATAAACTCATGCTATCAACCATATAGGCACCTTTCACCAATGTTTTAATAACCAACCCGAGGTGAAACTCGGCAAAGTTGTTAGGTCTCGAGTTGACCTTTTTAACCGATTTGACCAGCCGATCAAACTAGGTGATAAAAATTTTAAAATTTAGTAAATACACCCCTCAAAATTCGTTAAGTCCCTACAAGTTTGAAATTTAGCAAATACACCCCAAATACAAATCGACGGTCGACTAGTTGGCAACGACGACACACCAAATGCAATTCCAATCATCCTTTGAGCCAATTCCCTAGAAAACCTACCTAATATCGATGCCGACGTCGACATTCCAAGCCAGATCTCACCAACACCGACGTCGACAACCCTCCCCATCACCACAAAAATACTCCCCTCAACCTCCTGACTAAAACCCACCTCACTCCAACTCTGTTAGCCTCGCCATTCACCGGCAAAAGTTTACTATTGTCGCAGCCTGTTTTCGATTTCCGGTCGATTCACTCACCAAAAATCAACTCCGTCGCCGCTATTGCACTCATAAACACTTTCTCTTCAAAAACCCCAACATCCCGACCTTTATTTCAATTTCTAAGGTTTTTGGTGAATAGTAAAACGGGTAATCCAGCCCGATGAAAACCCCAAGTCCTGGTTCAACCAGCTTGGTCGGACTAGGTTTTAAAACACTGCCCCTCACAATGGTTCTCCTGTTGTAAAAGACTAAAAATGATACAACTGAAAATTTAAACGGGAAAAAACACCAAACTGGATAATTGCTCATTAACACCATCACANTCATTACAAGAACTAATAATAGTAAAATGAGCAAACGACATGTTCTCACCCAAGGTAAAGTGAAATGCAAGTTTCCACCTCTAGTTTTATAAATTTCAACTCCCACCCTAAATTAACATTGTTACCAATTTTTAAGTCCTAACACATGTAAAAAAGGTGTTATTACTATACTACCCTTAACAAATAAATTTATAAATTATTTTTAACCCCACATTAGGAAAATTAGAGAGTAACCCTGCATCTCAAAATTTAACCCATATCTCAAATTTCTTTTCACCACCTCTCTGCCTCCACCACAACCACTGTTGGCCAAGAGATCTCGATTGAGATCGCCAGGTCAGGAGCTGATTTTGGCTGGTATCACCTAGCTAGGAGGTGGTGGAGGTTCAAAATCGTGATCTGGGCTGAGATTTTCTAGCTGGGGCAAAAAATCGAACAGTTTGTGGGCGTGTTTCAAAGGCAGGTGGATTGGTGGCTGGCAGCTGGGAAATTTGTACAATCAATCCACAACAGCAAAGGACTCCATATATAATCAAAATCCTTCCAAAAAAACTCCAATCGGCTCTCAATTGTGACAGTCTCGCGCAAGAACCAAAAGGGCAGTGGACGGTATTCGGTGAACGACCAGACTTCAGGATGTTGGGGATTTTGTTAAGGGGGTGACAAAGAGGCTAGGGCTTTTGAATTAGTGCTAAAAGGGGAAGCTTGGGCTGCCAAATTGGAAGTTTGGATCAATATCTACTGGATCAAGTGAGAAATCCAAGTTGAAATTAGAGAAGTGGCCGCTGAGTTGGTAGCCGATAATAGCGCAATGAGATTAGATTCTGAACGCTGCATATGATGAACATCTTTGAAGTTGTTCATCTAGCATGGCGAAATTAAGAAATAATTTGAATCGGCAGTGCGGGAGAGACAAACGATGAAGAGAAACCACCCAAAAAAATTGTTTTCATCAATCATTAGAGGGAGATAGCAAGGAGGTTGAAGGAAAAAGAGAAAAGACACACTGTCTCTTTATTTTACAAGCCATCGTGATTGTTGCTTAGTGCTTTTCTTTCCTCCCCATTTTTTCTTTTCTCTCTTTTTTGTATGATGATCAACTGATTTGGGTTGGAAGTCTACATAATTTGTGGTGGTGGTGATGGTGATGGCTATATGGGTGGTTCTGGTGGCAGCTCATTTTCAGTTTGGATCTTAAATTGGAAATGACTATTCTACCCTTTCACGATTATATTAACCAATTTTCCGTTAGTTTAAGGGTGAGAATATGGGATTTATGAAACTAGGGGTGGGAACTGGGCATTTCGTTTTACCTTGAGTGGGAACATGTCATTTGCTCTAGTAAAATTATGATACTTACACTTTCTTTTTTGAAAACAACATTACAAGGCTCAAAACTTTCACTTATGGTCAAAGAAAATACCCGATACTTGATACTCGAGGGTGTAGAGCAAAAATGAGGCGTTTAATCCAAAATCTAATATTGGTAGCTCATCTTCTCGGGTGCTAATAG